>NC_067402.1:205640118-205940118 GCF_016432865.1 Antechinus flavipes
TTAGAACGACTTGGTTTCCTGAATTCAAATGTGGCTTCAGGTACTTATTAAGTGTGACCCTGGACAAGGCATGTCACTGTTTCCCTCAGTTTCCTTTCCTGTAAAACATACCAGAGAAGGAAATGGCAAACCATGCCAGTATCTTTACCAAGAAAACACCAAGATGTTTTATTATTTCAAAATACATTTTTATTGATTTAATATCACCTATATTTTCCACTGTATTACTTCTCTGTCTGTCTGTGTCGTCTCTTTCTCTGTCTGTCTCCTCCCCTGTCCCACAGAGAGCCATCTTTTATTATCAAGGATAAAAAAATACATATTATATGTAGTGTTCCATAGTTATCATCCCCATATTTACAAAAGAAATATGGGGAATGTCTTCTTTAGGCCCAATTCAGAATCATTATAATTCTGAATTTTTTATTGTTCTGTGGTGCTGTTCTTTTCATTTACACTGCTGTAGCCATTATGAAAACTGTTTTCCTGGTTCTGCTAACTTCACCTTGTGTCAGAGAAGTCCTGCTTCTTTATTCATCACATTAATTTCTTACATTACAATATTATATTGCATTCATATACCCCAATCTATTCAACTATTCCTTAATTAATGGGCATCTACTTTATACTTCTTTGCTGATACAAAGTACTATCATAAATATTTTTGTGTGTATGAGGCCTTTTGGTAACTGAGCCTTGGGATATAAACACTCTGCAATGAAATCTCAAGGTCAAAAGGTATGAACAGCTAAATTGCTCTCCACATGCTTTCTAGAATGGTTGCAGCAATTCATGGCTCTACTAACAATGAACTGATATCTTTGAAATTTGTTAAGCTGTGAGCAAACCTCAGTTATTTCAATTTACATTCTTCTTTATTTATTGGATTATGACTAAAGTGATTTCATATGGTTGTTAGTACTTTCCAATTCCTTTAAAAACTGCTCATATTTCTTTAAAATAATAATAGCTTTTTATTTTTCAAAATACATCCAAAGATAGTTTTCAATATTCACCATTGCAAAATCTTGTGTTCCAAATTTTTCTTCCTCCCTCCCTCCTCTCCCCTTCCCAAGACAGCAAGTAATCCAATATAGGTTAAATGTTTATATCTTCTGATTTATTCTACAAGAAACACTAATTTTCTAAAAAATCAAATACAAATGCTTTTTCAATTTACATCAAAAGACAAATCTACTAAGAAATAGAGGAAGAAATAGATATTTCAGATGAAGCAGAAAAGTAATGCCTGAATTAAGCTTGTATAAAGCAAAATTCTTCACCTTTCTCATTTTAGCTTTCTTGAGTACTTTTCTACTTCCTCAGAGTATATTTGGAACTGTGACAGTAGGAGTTCCAAAGTATTGACTACAATGACAATGATTATAAAAAAATGATGGTATAAAAATTTTTGTAAACCTATCTCCATGTCCTTCTACTTCCTGTCCTCCCAGCTTCTTCATTTAATACCTCTAGGCTGACTTTAATTCAGTGGATCTCTTTTTTTCTATTACTTTATTTTTCTCTCTACTGCTGCTTGCTGTTTTATGAGGACATGATGCTCAGTGTTTTATCCTCTTCTTCTACATGAAAACCTATAGCAGATTTCCAACAGATGATGGATTTGTTGTAAGACTTGGAGCTTTCTAGGAAGTCCTGTCTGTGGGTGACATTGTGACGTCTGCTTCAAACCCCTGTAATACTGCAACACCTCCTAAGAGCCATACCAAAGATTATGTGGTTTAAGTAGTCACAGAAGGTAAACAAAACAGATACACAAAGCCTGTTAGCCAGACTTGGATTTATGTAGTAAGATGGAATCAGTCCATGAAACGTGCTGCATATGATACAAGTAATTGCTCAGAATGTGCTGGACAGGAAACAAGGAGAGAGAAACTGACAGACTTTGTGCTCCATGGGTATCCATACAATGTTAAAAGATCTGCAGCAAATATCCAATATGTTGAATGAACTCTCTATGGAGAATCTTAAGAAAACACAAATACTATGATAGTTTGCCATCTGAATTTTTGGAAGATTATCAAAATATAAAACTTGCATGACCATCATCCATCAAGGCAGAAAACAGGAATAAGGTCCATGACTAAACCTCTCGTTAACTTCATCAACAAAACATTACCATGAAATTTTATTTGTGTCTTTTCACATCCACTCCTGCCTTAAGCTCCAAGAAAGCACAGGGCTCCTGCTTTAGTTAACTCAGTATTTTCCTCAATATTTGGCATATTGCTCTACACAAAGTAGGTGCTTAAAAAAAAATTGCTAAAGAACTACAGTTTGGAAAATGTGAAATGAGAGCGACATTAGTTACTCCTAAGAACCAAATCAACATCATCACAAATGAAAGTCAAAGCCATTTTACCAGCTTCTCCAGGATCATCCTCACGTAGCATAACAGCACTTAAAGTCACATCTTCCATATTAGAAGGATCTATGTTTGTGAAGAGCGCTGAACGCTGTGGGGAGAATGCTGCTGTCCAGTTACTCTCATCTAGATTAGTTACCTTTTAAAAAATGAGAAAATGATTTAAGATAGTACAGCTAAATAACCAGAGAATTACAAATTGAGTCCTACAAATTACTTATAATGATTTGAGATTTTATTTCCCACTTTGACAACTTTTATTTGATGCAGTATTGGAAACACAAATTAGAAAAGACAGGGAAGAGAAATGAGGGATTAATGCTGAAAATGAAGAGTCCATAATATTTGCTGATGATGTATTAGTATATTTTTGTCTACCAAAAAACTGTAAGATTAGAGATCAATTCACAAAAATTATTTATATACTTCTTTTCCAAGAGATAAAATAATTTTAATAAAAATTTATAAAATCATCAAATATTTTATAATGAATCTATTTTCACATTCACATGATCTGTGCCTATGCAGCTATAAAATTATAATGACTGAAATAAAGGAAGGCTCCAAGAAATAAAAGGACATTCAATGAGGAATTTTTTTTTTTGTTAAAAGATACTAAGAAATAATAAAATTAGAAAAAGGGAGAATCTGTCATTTCTTTAAAAAGAAAAAAAACTTACTTGAAGAACAGATTAAGGATAGAAAATATAGAACTGTCAGACTACCTAAAAGTTATAATAAAGACTATAAGTCTTGAAACATATTTCAAAGAACAAGGGTTGTATCCAAGAATAACTTATCCAGCATCCCAAATGAAGGGGAAAAAAGAACATCTTGTATATGTTTGTAACAAAAAAACCAGAACTCAATGGAAAATTCAATTAAAAGATCCAGAAGAAATAAGGAAAAAGTTAAAGACTAATTAAAAGGCATTTATTGCAATAAAACTGTTTCTTTATTACATATATGAAAAGTTATTAGTAATATTAAAAGTCATCATCACTAAAGTAGTTTGAAAGAAAGGCTCAGGCTGGGTTGTGTATGATGAAGTGACCCTAAATAGCAAAACTAGGTGCAAAAAAATAAAGGGGAACATTATATTAAGAAAGAAACAATGCAGAAGAAGCAGAAAGGGATGGAGGGCTGGTCATTCTGGAATCTTACTCTCAGCTGGGTTGAAGAGGAACTGCTACATAAACATAAAAGTCTCCTGAAGATGTAGAGATGAGAAATGGAATTAAGAGGGACTTTTAGAGGGATGTATGGATTGAAGTTGGGATGCTGGATTCTGGAGAGCAATTTGGAACTATGCCTAAAGGGCTATCAAACTATGCATACCCTTTGATCCAGCAATGTCTCTACTGGGCTTAAATCCCAAAGAGATCTTAAAGGAGGGAAAGGGACCCACATGTGCAAAAATGTTTGTAGCAGCACTTTTCGTAGTGGCAAGAAAACTAGAAAAATATTTCCAACTGGAGAATGGCTGAATAAATTGTGGTATATGAATGTTATGAAATGTTATTGTTCTGTAAGAAAAGATCAGCAGGATGATTTCAGAGAGGCCTGGAGAGACTTATATGAATTGATGCTAAGTGAAGGGAGTAGAACCAAAAGAACACAGTACAAAGCAACAGCAAGATTATATGATGATCAACTGTGATGGACAAGGCTTTTTTTAACAATGAGGTGATTCAAGCCAATTTCAAAGGACTTGTAATGGAGAGAGCCAAACGCATTATAAGAATTGCATATGTTGAACCTACATTAAGTTACTTGCTATGTGGGGGAGAGGAGATGGTGAAAACATAACATTAAAATTTTTTTTTAAATTTTGATAATAGCCTTTTATTTTCAAAATAAATGCAAAGATAGTTTTCAACATTCACTGTTGCGAAACCTTGAGTTTCAAAATTTTTTCCTTCCTTTTCCCCACCCCCTCTTCTAGATAGTAAGTAATCTAGGTTAAACATGTGCAATTTCTCTAAACATATTTCCACATTTATCATGCTTCACAAGAACAAATCAAATTAAAAGGGGGGGGGGGGAAGCAAACAATAACAACAAAGATGAAAATACTATGTTGTAATGCATAATCAGCCCCGACAGTCCTCTCTCTGGGTGCAGATCTAGGCTTTACATCACAAGTTCTGTAGGAATTGGCCTGAATTATCTCACTGTTGAAGAGTGCCACGTCCATAATTGAACACTGTATAGTCTTCTTGTTGTTTATAATGATCTCCTGGTTCTGCTCATTTTACTTAGCATCAGTTCATGTAAGGCTTTGTAGACTTTTCTAAAATTAGCCTGCCCATTATTTCTTATAGAACAATAATATTCCATAACATTCATATACCATAACTTATCAACCATTCTCCATCTGAAGGACATCCACTCAGTTTCCAGTTCCTTGCCACCACAAAAAGCTGATGCAAACATTTTTGCACATATGGGTCCTTTTTTCTGATCTCTTTGGGATACAGATCCAGTAGAGACTGCTAGATCAATTCGATAACTTTTTGGATTAATTCCAAATTTTCCATGTATTTAAAAAAATAAAAAGTTTTTTAAAAAAGATATTGGAGGCCTAGGAGGACTCCGGTAGGCGTACCAGAAGGGGAATGAAGAAGAAGGTAAAAGATAAGTTAACAGGGATAGAGAGGCTGAGAAAGAAAACAATGAATAAAAATAAAGTGAAATAAAATTCACAAATAATTATAACTCTGAATGTGAATGGAATGTTTACATCACTTCTCTTTGTGTTGGCAAAAAAAACTGGAAATTGCAAAGATCTCCATCAACTAGGGAATGGCTGAACAAGTTGTGATTTATGATTGTTGATTGAATTCTACTCTGCTGTAAGAAACGATAAGCTCAATGATTTTGAAAGGCATGGAAAGATTTGCATGAAATAGCGAAGTGAGCAAAACACTGTATATATTAACAACAATAAGTATTTAGAACAACTTTGAATGGTTCCATAATAATGTTTTTGCCATTTATAACTGACCATTAAGTAACAGGTATATGTCATAAATGAGGTAGAATCTGACAGGTCTTGCCAAAGTAGAAAAATTTCAGAAATGCTACAAGATTATTCAGAAGACAGAAAATGACAATAATGGCTGACATTTATATAGTATTTAAGATTTACAAATCACTCTACATATTATTTCCTTTAATTTGCAAAAAATACTTTGTTCTGCAAGTATTATTATCTCCATTTTCTTGACTAGGAAATTGGGGCTTGGAGAGGGCAAATAAGCGACTTGCTAAGGCTACCCAGCTAATCAGTATCTGGGGAAGGATTTGCACTCAAGTCTTTCCTGAATCCAAGTTAAGGACTCTTGGCACTTTGTTGTTTTTAGAACATATTCAGATATTAGGTTTTTAAAAAAACACATATATATTTGTTCTGAAGTTTTATGGTCAACATAATTTTTCATAAGCTTAAATATTAAAATCATCCTATAGGGAAATGCAAAAGGCTCTGCCAGTTGGATTTATTGTAAAACGCCTTTGTCTTTTTCACAAATAATGAGCCAAAAATAGAGATAACCTCTGATCTTTTACTTGAGAACCATTTGTGTACAACATAGTTTAGTTCCTCTTCATCTATGGACAGAGAATAAAGGTGTTCAGTAATTGTACTGGATTTAGAACTATTAAAACTTAGCAACTGTCCTTTACCAGTTGGGATGTAATATGATATGGAACTATACTGTCAAAATTTTCTTATCTTATCTCTTTTCTTTAAAATAAAATTTTATCATCTTTTATTTTGTACATTAAGATTGAGCTGTTCTTTGTAATTTTGCAATACCTATTTCCAATTGTTTTGTGGTTGATAATGTTTTCCATTGATAATGAACTGTTGTATTCATTGTGTATACTTTTTTTTGACTCACTTTCTATCACTTCCTGTAAATCTTTCCATCCTTCTCTGCATTCATATTTGTCATTTCTTACAACACAGTAATCTTACATTTCATTAATATCCCATAATTTGTTTAGTTGTTTCCCAATCTATGGTTATTTATTTTGTTTCTGATTCTTTACTACCACAGAATATGCTCCTCTAAAAATACTGGTATTAGGGGCAGCTAGGTGGCGCAGTGGATAGAATACCAGCCCAGTAGTCAAGAGGACCTGAGTTCAAATCTGTACTCAGACACTTAACGCTTCTTAACTGTGGGACCCTGTCAAGTCACTTAACCTCAATTACCCCAGCCAAAAATTGTGTGTGTATGTGTGTATAAAAGTATTTATGAGACTTTTTTTGGTTCAGTATTCTTACATATTTATCAAAGTATTAAAAAAAATTAACAAAAATGTCTCCTAAGCTTTCTTTTTTTTTCTTTTATTATGTGAAATTTAGAAGCTTAATATAGCATGGATTTGTTCTATTTTGTCCCAAGATGAATGGGCAAAGCACTTTGCTCTTCCTTTTGTCTGTATGTACAGTAGTATGCAGGTTTCTGAAGTCTAAAGTTCTCTCTGGTGCACCCCATTTCCTCTTCTCATTCCTTTTCAATGATACTCAGTTCCAATTTTGGTTTCCATGCTCTATAGCTGAAAGGTTAGACTTTAATGCTACCATCAATTTATTTTCTTCTGATCCACACAATAATGGATAACACTGATTCTTTGCCTTGACATCTAGCTTTTCCTCTACTTTCTACCTGTGATTTCTTACCTAATTTTTCGAAGTATTCAATGCTTACTGCTGGACAAATTATGTGCTCCAATATATATATCACAGAATTACTCAGAAATGATATTTCTTTTAGAATTAATTTTATATTAATTCTTACTGAAAGCCTTTATCATTTGGAACGCAAAACTTACAAATGAAGATGTAATTATTAACCAATTCTAGCTTTTCACATACCGCAGATAGATTTCCCAAGAAGGCGGGTGAATGTGCAATCCGTGGAGACTTTATTCCTGTTGCAAGAATAGCAGAAACATCTGGCTGCCTTAATAAACTTCGATTCGATGAAGTAACTGAAGAGAAAAGTGTGGCACAAGAATTTAAGGTTTCTGTTCATTTAAGTTTTTTGTGGTTAGAATATACAATTTGATTTTTCCCCAATTATTTGAGGACTGAGAAAATTAAGATGAATCCTTTATGGTTTTCCTATTGATCCTATTTATCACTAATTGATTTTGTCCTATATCTGCTTAACTCAAGGTTCTTTGTCTATGATTTTAATTCAGAATTCAGATGGCCAGTAGTGGAAGAATTTTAGAGATCCAGCTCTCTTACTCATCACTGATCCATCCTTGCCTCAAAGAATTTTGCTAATCTTGGGAAATGAAAGGAAGTTGGGCCTGATTATCTTTATTCTACCAACTATCCTTCAAGGATATATGGTTTATTGTTCAAAAGCCTGCATTCAATGAGAACTTCTTAGTCTAACAAGACAAGAGGGGGAGAGTCGTTTATAAATCCCCATTATCAAACTTCCAATCAATCATGTTGTTTTCTATACCCCAGCTTTGTAGCCAATCACGTTATCCTCAGTCCCATGATACGTACAATCTGCATTGTTCTGTTTTCCTCAAAACCAAGAAAAAGGAAACTGTTCTTTGTTCAGAGTATTTGCCACAGAGGAAAGTCACTGACCCACTTATTGACAGGTAGCATGCCCTCTGTTACCTTGCTTGAAGATCTGCCTCAGTTTACCCTTTTTAAAAAATCTCAATCACAACAGGACCAAGCAGATTTATTTGCCTAAAGACCAAAGGATTTTCTACATTAATTAATCCACCAAGAAGAGGCTTACTAAACATAGAGAAGTTCTTTACTTAAAGAATTTTAAAAAAAGTAAAAATGATAGAAGAGCTAATGTGATCTTTATTAGCATCAATATGATTAGAAAATTTTAAAAGCAACAATCTTACAGGTTTGGCGAAATGAACTGGGAGTTCGGGGAATTATTTGGCTTCTTGGTGTGGTGTTAGCCAAAGTATCTTCTTGAGGAGTCAAGACTGGTAGGCAAGTTAGTTAAGAAAAACTATTCATTTGGATGGAAGATGTCTTTCAAATTATAATTAAGCATGTTTATGTTATATGTATTTAATAAAAGGACAAGTAATTCTTCTATATCAAGAACTAAATAGCCCCTACTGAAGCCCCTACTGAATAGAGTATTGTCCTAGACACTGAGTAAGCCAAAGTAAAATAAGAGTTAGTATATTTACTTTTTACAATCCAATGGAGTAAAAGACAGAAAGAAGTATAGAAAATCATAATATACAACAGAATATAACATGGCATCCTACAATTGAATGTATCAGGAGGAAGGTAATGACAGCAAGGTAATCAGAAAAGCATTCATGGAGATGACTTGTAGCTAGTGTCTGGGAAGAAGGATAATTCAACAAATACAATGGGAAAGAGACCTTTCATGCAAAAGCACAAGTAAGGAGGCATAAAAGCATAATTTTATAATTGGATTTGAGAAGGCAGGGAACAATTTAGTTTAGATAAAGCACAGATCATAGGACGGACCTCAGGGGTCATTTAGTGCAATCGCTTCACTTTTTAAATATAGAAACTGAGGTGCAGAAGGATTAAATCACTAGAGTAATAATAGTTATGACTGGGAAAATATAGTGGTTCAGTATTGTAGGGAGTTTAGAAAGTCAAGCAAAGAAATGTAAATTTCATTCAATAAATACCCACAGAAATGTTCTGAGTAGTCAAGTAACATGATGGTTCTAGAAATGATCATTTTGGCAGTGGTACCAAGAAAGAATTGGTAGGAGGAAAGAGCCGCAACAGAAAGACATGTATGAGTCCAGAAGTTGTAAACTTCTAAATTAAATAATTAAAGAAACTGGAACTGAATCAAAGAGGGAATATTAAGGATATCTATTTCCCAAAAAAGGAAGAGCCTCCTCTTACATTACACTCAGAAACAAGTGGATTTGTTCACACCATCTAGAGCAATAGAAGTGAAGTGTGACCCAACACTAGTCCTCAACTGAGAAACTGAGGCTAGAGAGCAGAAGAAGCAAGCAGAAGAAAAACACAATGAATACTTTGAATCATAAGAAACCAAAGGGATTAACCTAAAAGAGAATAATTTCTTTCTTTTTTTAAGGAGGAGAGAATTTTATCATTTTATGAAGAAGGTCAACAGGTTATTAAACTAAAAGAGATGGTCATTTGGCCATTGAAGAGAAAAATTCTACAAGTCCAAGTAGAATCTCAGAGGAAAAAAAAATTCAGGTCACAATGACTAAATGAGTACCTAGAAGAAATAAAATGAGAGATAAAACAAAAGTTACATAGGAAAGAATGCCAAGGAAAGTTACTCAAGAACTGAATATCCTGAAAATGAGAATGGACCAAACAGAAAGCAATCATTAAATGAGATAAGAAATATTAAAATAAAATCAAAATATTTGGGGAAAAAACAAATCAAAATGAAAATATTAGAAATTGACTGGAAAAAAGAAAAGGTCAAAAAAATATAAGAATCATAATCTCATTTTAAAAAAAAAGTAAAAAAAAGATATTCTATATTTCAAAAAATCATAAATGAAAACTGCTCAGATCTCTCAGAACTAGAAAAATGAAAACAAAAAGAATCCACCAGTCCTCTCCTGAAAGAAACTTTTTCTCAAGAAAAAAACTCTTAAGAATGTTAGAGCTCAGGTCCACAATTTCCAAATTAAAGTCAGGTAATAAGTTTAGACATGCTGTCTACTTGGAAGTGGCCTGAATCATCTCGTTGTAGAAGACAGTCACATCCATCAGAATTGATCATCACATCTTCTTGCTGTGTACAATGTTCTCTTGGTTCTGCTCACTTCACTTAGCATCAGTTCATGTAAGTCTCTCCCAGCCTCTCTTAAATCATCCTGCTAGTCCTTATAGAGCATTAATATTCCATCACATTCATATGCCATAACTTATTCAGCCATTCTCCAATTGATGGGCATCCACTCAGTTTCCAGTTTCTTGCCATTGCAAAAAGGGCTGCTACAAACATTTTTGCATATATGGGCCCTTTTCCCTTTTTTATGATCTCTGAGATACAGGCCCCATTAGAGACACTGCTGGATTAAAGGATATACAGTTTAATAGCCCTTTGGACACAGTTCCAAATTGCTCTCCAAAATGTGGGATCATTTCACAACTCCTCCAACAATGCATTAGTGTCCCAGTTGTTCCACATTTCCTCCAACATTTATCATTTTTTCCTGTCATCATAGCCATTCTAAGAGGGGTGAAGTGATATTTCAGAGATTTGGAGCATTTTTTTTTTATATATAACTATAGATGGCTCTAATTTAGTCATCTGAAAATTATTCATATCCTTTGGCCAGTTATCAATTGGGGAATGACTTACATTCTTATAAATTTGACACAGTTCTTTATATAGTTTAGAAATGAGGCCTTTATCAGAAATATGGGCTGTCTAGATTTTTCTCAGCTTTGTACTTACCTTTTAATCTTGTTTCTGGTGGTTTTGTTTGTGCAAAACCTTTTTAATTTAATGTAATCAAAGTTGTCCATTTTGCTTTTCATAATGTTCTCTAGTTATTCTTTGGTCATTAATTCCTCTCATCTACAAAAATCTGATAAATTAACCCTTGTTTTCCTAATGTTTATGGTCTCATTCTGTATGTCCAGATCATAGTTTTCATAGCAATTTTTGTCAAATATTGAGTTCTTATTCCAGCAGCTGGAGTTTGATCAAATACTAGGTTGCTACAGGTCTAGATTATTATGCTGTGCATATCTAATGTATTCCACTGATCCACCACTCTATTTCTTATTCAAAACCTAATGGTTTTGATGACTGCTGCATTATAATACAATTTTAAGTCTGATACAGCTAGACTATCTTCATTTGCATTTTTTTCATTAATTCCCTTGAAATTTTTGACCTTTTGTTCTTCCAGATGAATTTTGTTTTTATTTTTTCTAGCTCTATAAAATAATTTTTTGGCAGCTTGATTGGTATAGCACTGAATAAGTAGATTAATTTAGGTAGAATTGTCATTTTTATGACAATTTAGCTTGGCTTACCCATGAGTATTTGATAGTCTTCCAATTGATTAGATCTGATTTTATTTTATGGAAAATGTTTTATAATCATGCTCATATAGTTTCCGATTTTGTCTTGGCAGGTAGACGCCCAACTATTTCATATTATCTAGTAATTTTAAATGGAATTTCTCTTTGTATCTCTTACTGCTGCACTTTGTTGATAACATATAGAAATGTTGATAATTTATGTGAATTTATTTTGTATCCTAAAACTTTGTTAAAGTTCTGAATTGTTTGTAGTAGTTTTTTAGTTGATTCTAGGATTCTTTAAGTATACCATCATATCATCCCTCAGGATGTTTTTAAATGAATAACAAAAATATAGAGGTTTACAATGGAAACACATTATATTAAACACTTATCAAAATGTTAAAAAAAATTACTATTATTCTACATAAAGGTTTAAGTTGAAGTCTTGAGATTGAAGACTGCCAAAAAAGATATTACGGAAAAAAAACAAAGAAGCAAATTAGAACCTTTGGGAAGATTCACATTAAGGAGACAGAAGAGTCAAAAGAAAACAGATGAGGTAGGAAAACTAGCCAATTATGATATTTCTGAAGATAAGGAAGGAGAGAGTATAAAGAAGAGGGGGATGATCAATAGTACCAAGAACATCAAAGGAATCAAAAATGAGAATTGAGAGGGGAAAAAAATAGATCACTGGAATTGGTAATTAAGAAATCAAGAAATGCTTTGAGAAAAATTAATTATAGCCCTGAGTGCAAATGCAAACTGTTATTTTTGTTACAATATTTAAAACTGAAAGGATACTAGACACTCTCTTGTGTGCACTTTGTCTTCGAGCTGTCCGTGTCACTTCCACGTCTCGGACAGCAGGAGAAGACATCTCCCCAAACCCATTCCTGAAACAGTATAATTAAGAGAATTGTGAATATTAAGGCAATAAAGTACTCATCAAGTTTTGTTTCAGGGAAGTATTCAAATTAGAGCAATCTTCTTTTTCACTGATCAAAGAATGTGAACTCATTTTCCAATCTATAATATTCAGAAAGGAACTCAACTTGGTCTCCTTGAATATTTAACTTTTAAAAGCCAACTCAAAATTCCTGTCCATGGAAATGTCTTTGACAACTTTAATACTCACGGATCTCCAAGTCATATGACCTCAACAAGTGTTTGTAGAATATCGACCGCATAAAAGACGACTTACATTAGATAATTAAGCGCTTAGCATCTTATAGTCTATGGCACAGTTTGGCACTGTGATACTGTCATGGAATCTCAAATCACCTTCAAGTTTCTAGCATTAAGTCCTAGAAAAAGTCTTTCCTGATTTATCCACAAAATACCAATGATCTCTCCAAAATTACTTCATTATCTGCATCTCACTCCACAGGAACTTTGGATTCTATTCATAGGATCCTGACTCTAATCAGTCTTTCTTTTGCTCATCTTGCAGGAGCCCAAGTTTCTATGACATCACCCAGGTATCTCCATATCATGTCTATTACCCCATGGAACAGCACACAGAAAGTCTATCAATGTAAAGACAGACATAACAACTGGGAGATGTATGCTGAATCGCCAAAAGAATAGAAGATTAAAAGGGTGAAAGAAAACATTCACTTGTTTTTTAACTCCTTGAATAGAAATGTTGTTGGGCAACTGCATCTGCAGGCCACTACACACATAGCTACTAAAGACCCACTTGTTGCCCCCAAAGTCCTTGGCACATCAAAATGACCAATTCCAGAAAGTTATGTGATGTTTACAGTAGAAATGACATTAAAAGCTGTACCCTAAGGAGCCATGGACTCTCCCAATCAACTTACAACTGAAACCTTCCTTATATATTGTCTAAATGCTTAATGGATACTTCATTCACTCACTGAGTAAAATGACAATTGCAGCTGTGCTTTGGGAATTACCAGTTGTTGAACAGTTGAGATCTCACCCATTTCAACTGCAACTTTCCTCAATAGGCCTTCTCTAATCCTTCTACAGAGTAAAAGCAATATTATATAATGCTCAACCTTGAATGACTTAGCTATTCTCAGCAATGCAATTATACAAGACAATTCCAAGACCCAAGATAGAAAATGCTATCTGTCTCCACAGAAAGAACTGGTGAAAGAATTATAATGCAAACTGAAGCATACTATTTTTCACTTTCTTAATTTAATCATGGTTTTTAGAGGAAGAGTGGAATAGGGGAATCTGTTTCCTTTCACAATATGACCAAAATGGAAACGTTTTGCATAACTGTACATGTAACAAATATCAAATTGCTTACTCTCAGAGAGGTCACCATTTGATACAAATATACAGATATGCCAGTAAAACCATACTCTGCATGCTGCATACTTCTATTTATCAGTTCTCTTTTTGGAAGTGGATAGCATCTTTCTTCACAGATCCTTTGCAGCTGACTTGATTAAGAATAACTTGGTCCTTAACAGTTGTTCTCAGAACAATATTATTGTTACTATATACAATGATGTCTTGGTTTTGCTCATTTCACTCTTCATTATTTCATCAAATCTTTCCATGCCTTTCTAAAATCACTGAAATTATCATTTCTTTTTGGCAGAACAGTATTCCCAAATGATGAGCATCCCTTCAGTTTCTAGTTCTTGCCACCAGAAAGAGAGCTACTATGAATATTTTAAAACGTATGGTTCTTTTTCTTTTTTCCTAATGACTCTGAAACAGACCTAACAATGGTATTGCTGGGTCAAAGGGCATGCACAGTTTTATAACTCTCTGGGCATTTTAATTCGAAACTTCTCTCCCAAATTGTTGGGTCAACAGTTCAGTTTCATCAGGTTCCATTTTTTTTTACATCCTCTTTAACATTTGTCATTTTTCCTCTTCTATTATTTTAGCCAATCTGACAAGTGTAAGATATCTCAAAGAAGCATTCAATTTTCACCTTTTTTGATTTTTTTTCTCGTGTTTTTAATTTGCATTCTCTAATTAGTAGTAATTTAGAGCATTTTTTTACATGTGACTATAACATAGCTTTTGATTTCTTCAAAAACTCCCTTCGTCATTTTCGATTTAGGGAATGATTCGTTCTTGTAAATTTCATAAAATTACATATTTGAAATAAGATTTTTATCTGAGAAACTGTCTAAAACTTCCCCTCCCTCCATTTTGTTTTCCTTCTAATCTTGCCACGTGAGTTTTATTTGTACAGTAAGTGCTTAAAGTCAGAAACGCCCCGGGCCTCAGTTTCCATCTCAGTAAAATGAGCTCGCAGGTCCAGAGCTCTAAGAGCCTTTGGCCCCGGGGTACCCAGATTCTACGTGAGCGGCTCCGCCAAGATGTCACGAACCAGGCGGGGAAGATCCCGCTACCCACCTCCCTCCGTCCCCCCAACGCCCGCACTCACGTATTGTCCATGGTGTCGGCAGATCCGTCTCCGCTACGGATCGGGCAGGGTGTTTCAAGATGCTCGAGCCGCCTTCCAAGCCTCCCGCCTTCCGGAAGTGTATACTCCAACCTGGAACTGCTTCGCTGACACAAACGGAAGCCAGAAAAACCGGGAAGTTCAACGAATGGAATGAACGCGCACGCGCAAACACACGAACTGTTCCTCCTCTTCCATTTTGGGGCGCAGCTACTAGGAAGATTACTGGAATTTCAGCTGCGCTTGCGCATAGGAGCCGAGCATCAGCCCCCCCCCCCCCGCAATGACGCGGAGGAATCGTTGATGAGTGTTGCGCTCTGTAACAGAGCACTCAGCCGGGATTGGTTGGAGGAGGTGGCGCTGTATGGAGTGACCAGAGTTTTGTCAGGGAAAAAGAGTCCCCTTTCCCTAGCCGGGAGCTGAGTATTTGAGGAAAGCCTAAATGTGCATCAAATTCTCCCACTCTGTTTGGGGTGATTAAGAGTTTTCCTCTCTGGTTGTGGGTGGGATTTTTTGTTTTGTTTTTTCTTGGGAGTTGGGGTGCTTTGGGGGAATCGATTATAATAAGAAATCCAATATATGATGGCGCAAGTTTTTTTTAAATATTAATATTAGAGATTGATTATTCCCTGAAAGGCAAGGAGATCTAGGTTTGAATTCTGTCTCAGATGTTTCTCCTGCTGTATGTCCCTGGGCAGGTCACCTAACTTTGAATCATTTACTCGTATGGAAAATATCACCTAACTCAGAGAGCCCTTGTGAGGATCGATAATTACTATTACACGTTATATACATATGTAAACATGTGCATGTATTAAACACATGGAACATACATATATGCAAGATCTGAGTAATATTAAATCATCTATAATCTATTGTCCATTACATTTCTGGGGATTCCTTAACAATGCACATATAAAATTATGTATATATGTTTATATATATGTAATAATAGATGGTATATAGATAATAATGTGCAATATATTTTTATGTGTGTGCATTCATTTTTTGCATTCGATCATCTTAAGGTTCTTGTGGGATGGGTGCTAACATCTCTATTTTCCACATAAAATAAAATGAAGCTGAGCAGGAAGTGTCTTAAGACAGAAGTCAAACCTAGATCGCTCTACCTCCTTTCGGGGAAAACTTGGACCTTCATATATGCCATATCCATATGGGTGGATGTATGTTATGTATCCCTCAGCAAATCTTAAAGCAGGCAAATATCAGCTATTTTTACAAAATTATTATACTTTTGAGCTCTCTAAATATCCCTTGATGCATGGGAAATTATTTGCTTTATTAAAAATACATAATTTGCACATACTTGATTTATTAGGTGCCTGCCTAGTACTTTAAGATGGCATTGCTATGATTATTAGTAAGAATAAGAAAGGAGAGGCCTAGATCAGTGGTTCTCAAAGTATGGTTGCAGGGGTCCTCAAACTAGGGCCCCGGGCCAGATACAGCAGCTGAGGACATTTATCCCACTCGCCCAGGCTATGAAGTTTCTTTATTTAAAGGCCCACAAAACAAAGTTTTTGTTTTTACTATAGTCCAGCCCTCCAACAGTCTGAGGGTCCGTGAACTGGCCCCCTATTTGAAAAATTTGACAACCCCTCTGAAACCCTTTTAGAGAGTCTACAAATTCAAAAATAGTTTTTATTTCCAATATGGTAAATGTCTATAAATATAATCCAGATAAACAAAAACGCTTTGGAGAAATACTCAATAATTTTTAATAGGATGAAGATACTGAAAACAAAAGTTTGAGAACCACTGGCCTAGATTAATCACATAAGAGGGAAAAACCGCTTGTCGAGATATTTTATTTGTGCTGAAAGGGATGAAATCAATGGCTATCAAAGATCTTTTAGTGTCAAAGTAAAGTGAAAATGTGAGTGGTATAGTGATCCATGGTTCTTAGAATCTTTTGAATGAATAAATGAACAAATGAATCAGTGATTTGAGCTTGTTTACCATATCAACCACTTCCCAAAAACTGAGGATACAATTTAAAGAGATCTCAATCCTCAAAGAGTTTACAATTTAGAGAGAGAGGGATATTTTCATTTGAAAAGTTACAGGTAAAATGAGTGGAGCCATCGGAGAATAAATTAACACATTATTTCCAAGGATAACATTTGTTCACTTTTATCAGTCAAGTCTGACTCTGACCTCAATTGGGGTTTTCTTGGCAAAGATAATGGAGTGATTTGCCATTTCCCTCTCCAGCTCATTTTACAGATGAGGAAACTAAGGCAAACAGGGTCAAGTGACTTACTTAGGGTTACCCAACTAGTCAAAGGCTAGATAAGAAATCAAGATGAGTTAGGGTTGGCACTTTTAATTGTCCAATAGCAACATTGTTAATCTGATCACAGATACTGACTTGTAAAACCAGGATAAGGGACAGTTGCTATTCCACTGAAGCAGTTTTAAGCCTGTTTAAGCAAACAGCCATCATTAGCAAGGTGTTTCTAATGATTCTAACATACCAGCATACCTCAAAAGAGCTTAAAATGAAGTCTTTTCCTTTCTCTTAACTCTTTCTTCTAAGGAAAAAAGAGTAGTAAAGATTGACCCAGACACTCATGAAAATTCCCTTTTCTTTAGCTGTAGTTGCTAATAAAGCAATCTGCCCAGACAACTAACATGGAAGCAGAATCCAGGTCTCCTCCAGGGAGTTTCCAGCAGTAGCAGATCCTCTCTAGCTTCAGTCAACTCTCTCTGTCTTTCTCTCATTTATCAACTCTCAGGGAATCAGTGTCTCCTTCCGAACAGCAGAATCTGTCTGAGCCATTGTTTCAGTTTCTAATGCCTGAAAGCCATTCTTCTTCATGAGTACTTACCTCTTTGCAACAAGTGATGTGAACCTTAAGAAATGCACCTTTCCGGCAGAGATTCCAAACATGGCTACCATGTGAGGACCCTCTGTCCACTGGACCCTCTGTCCAGTGCCCTCCTTATCTCTAGCTTCGCCTATACTTTAACTTTGCTTATCCAATAATAAACCTCTTTTATCAATCTAAAAAAAAAAAAAATGCACCTTTCCATCATGTTTGATCCACAAGGCCCTTATATAATATTCTCCAAATACTTATTTGTTTATATAATTTCTTAGTTTTCAAAATGCTGAGAATACCCGAGTGAGCTGATAAACAACCTGCTCTTCAGTCAAGTTTAATTCTGCTTTCATACAGGGCCACTTAATACATTTATCTGGGGGCCACTTTTAGGTCCCTGCAATAGTCTTATCTCCAAAAGCCTCTTTATATGAGGGGCTGTTTCTTCTCAAGCTGATTTTTTCAGTGTTTTTTAAACTAATGTTCTTTTTTTTGTCTTTTCCAGCAAAAAGAATGTCCACAGAACAAAAAGGCATAGTACCATCCACTATCCAACATTTTCTATCTCCTGCAAACTAAAATCAAGATGGGAGTTTTGCTATCTGCAAACTACTCCCTGTCCGTGTGTCAAAAGTAGATATAATCAGCAATGATGATGGATTGAAATAGGGATAATAATTTGTGAATCATTATGAGGATCACATGAACAAGTATATGAATGTACTTTTAAAGAAAAGGTTTAATATATTTTTACTATGTTTAACATATATTGGATTACATGTCATGTAGGGGAGGAGGTGGGGGGAAGAGGGGAAAAATTGAAGCACAAGGTTTTTCAAGGGTTAGTGTTGAAAAAATTATCCTTGCATATGAGAATACACTTGGGTATTCTCAGTATTTTGAAAATTAAGAAATGTTTTGAAAATTAAAAAGAACTTAAATAAAAATAAAGAAAAGGTGTATTATTTTTAGTATTCTTTTCTTTTTAAATTTTGAATTCCAAATTCTCTCCCTTCTCCCAGTTTCTCCCTTGCCTACTAGGAAGGTAAACAATGATATCAACCTACATGTAAAATGATGTAAAGTTTTTATAAATGTGCTTTTCAACCATAAATAATATAACTGAAGTTCAGGTCTTATGTATCCCTATTGTTCTTCACTTCCTGTATAACTCAGCTTAGTTCCACTCTTTAGCAGATGGATGCCATCAACTTTCTCAAAGGACCAGCTTTCTCATGTTTGAAGCTTTGGAAAGACCACTTTGGAATCTTGGTGGTTATACTTCAAAGCACATTTCTGAGTCAGAGTACTATTTTTTTAAACCTTTTTGTATACTGAGGGTCCCCCAGTCTTCATTCTCACTCATGCAAAAGGTCCCTTGTAGATTGATGATAATGTTACCTTTTTGCACTGTTTAGATGACTGGATGATCTCCCATTCTTATTAGAAGTTCACATTGAGCCTTGGAATTCAGAGGGGCATTCATGTTTTTTCCCCCATTGCCTTTCAATTCTCTTCCTTTCTCTATAACAACTGGACTGAGTGATTTAAATTACCAAGAAGCTACTTCCCAACCTAGCCACAAAAGGACACCTACTCTGAGGGAGAAAGAGATTGGTACTCCACCTAATAGCTATCTATCTGTAATACCGTCATGGGAATGAATGAAGGGCATGACCCTTCCCCATACCCATTTCAGACAGGTCTGTCTCTTAACGAGTTCATATTAGCCATGAAAGTTACTAGGTAATTCAGTGGATAAAGTACCAGGCCTTTGTTCACATCTAACTTCAGATACTAGTTGTGTGACCCTGGGCAAGTTACTTAGCCCTATTTGCCTCAGGTTCCTCATGTGTAAAATGAGCCGAAGAAGGAAATGGCAAACACGCTGATATTTTTGTCAAGAAAACCCCAAGTAAGTGGGGCCATGAAGAGTCAGGCACAACTGAAAAATAATTTTACGACAAAAGAGCCATAATAACACTTGTCTGTTGAGTCAGTATGAGTATACCACGAGTATATTAAAGAGACAATTCTTTATTATTGTTCTATAAGAAATGAGCAAGATGGTTTGAGAAAACCCAGGAAGACAAATGAATTGATGCAAAATGAAGTGAGCAGAATCAGGAGAATATTATGCACAGTAATAACAATATTCTAACAATGATAAACTATGAAAGACTTAGCTATTCTGATTCAAGACAATTCCAAAGCAATCATAATGAAAAATTCAGTCCATCCCAGAGAGAGAACTGATGACTTTTGAGTGCAGATTAAAGCATTCTTTTTTTTACTTTTTACATTTATTGTGTTTTTTTTGTTTGTTTGTGTTTTCTTTTGCAACACGATTAATGTGGAAATTTTTTGCAAGACATAAAATCAATATATTGCTTGCCTTCTCAAGGGTGGGTGAGAAATGAAAGGGAAAGAATTTAGAATTCAGTTTTTTAAAATGAATATTAACAAGATTATACATGGATGTGGCTCTTCAACAATGAGATGAATCAGACCAGTTCCAATGGTTCAGTCATGAAGAGAGCCATCTACACCCAGAGAGAGGATTGTGGGAACTGAGTGTGGATCACAACATAGTTTTTTTTTACTTTTTGTTGTTGTTTGTTTGCATTTTATTTTGTTTTTCATTTTTTTCTGTTATGATTTGATTTTTCTTGTGCAGCAAGATAATTATATAAATATATATGCATATATTGGATTTAACATATATTTCTATTAAGTTTAACATATATTGGACTACTTACCATCTAGGGAAGGGAGTGAGAGAAGGAGGGGGAACTGGAACACAAGGTTTTGCAAGGGCTAATGTTGAAGAATTGTCTATGCATATTTTGAAAAATAAAAAGCTTTAATAAAAATAAATAAATAAAGATGAATATTAAAAATAATTAAAACAGGAATTGATAAATGATCAAAGGATATGAACAAACAATTTTCAGATGATCAAGAATGTGCTAAATCACCACCTCATGCCTCTCAGATTGGCTAAGATGACAGGAAAAGATAAATGTTGGAGGGGATGTGGGGAAAATGGGTCACTGATACATTATTGGTGGAGTTGTGAACGGATCCAACCACCTTATGTTCCAGCAGTCCCATTATTGGGTCTGTATCCCAAGGAAATCATAAAGGAGGGAAAAGGACCCATATGTGCAAAAATGTTTTTAGCAGCTCTTTTTGTGGTGGCAGAGGACTGGAAAATAAGTAGATGCCCATCAATTGGGGAATGGCTGAAGAGCTGTGGGACATGAAGATAATGGAATGTTATTGTTGTATAAAAAATGATTAATAAGCGATGATAGAAAGGCCTGGAAACATTTACATGAACTGATCCTGAATGAAACAAATAGAACCAGGAATACATTGTACACAGTAATAACAAGAATGTATGATGATTGAAAGACTTGGTTCTTCTCAGTGGTTCAGTGAGCCAAAGCAATCCCAATAGACTGTGGACAGAAAACTCCATCTGCTTCCAAAAAAAGAACTATGGCAACTGAGTGTAAATCAACACATGCTATGTTCAGTCCTTTTTTCTGGTTTTTTAATCTCTCCCATGGTTTTTACCTTTTGCTGATTTTTCTCTCCCAACATGATTCATAAAGCAATGCAAGTTTGAAATAAATTTTAAAAATGCAATTGGGAAATTTTTAACAACATAAAAATATATTTAAAAAATTACTTTAAAACTACAAAAAATAGAGGCAGTTACTTTCCTTAAAGCCTTTTCTTTCTATCAGCTTTAAGGTATAAAGAAGAGATTCCGAGATCCTAAGGGACTGGAAAGGGGAATAGCAAATTCATGGCTTCCTAGGCAAACCTGTTTCTGGTATGGGGCCACCTCCAGCTCCTCTTCTTTCCTTAAATGAGGGCCTCAGGGAATCCTTATTTAATGAAACTGCAGTAGCAATAATGGCAGGAGCGCTAAGAAGGAAAGTTGTCTGTTCCATACTTGATTCAAGTTTGTACTCTGGGTACTTTTTTTACAACCCTTTTCTCTCCTTAAAAATCCCTTAGAACCCAAAATGGAATTGTTCCTCAGGAATTTGAGTGCTGGGAATCCTAGTGTCCACAGAGAAAGAGCCCTTTGAGTATTGATCTGGCTATAATTATTGGAGATGAAATGTTAACTAATATGCAATTCTTATAAAGAAGTTGTTTTTAAGTATTATTAATAAGCAATTCTGATGAAGGATGTTTGCAAATGTCCCCAAAAGACCTAGGTATTAACTTCTCAACTAATCATAATCATTCAATGATTCTTTTGCTTAGAATTCCCTTTTCTGTGTGTGGGAATAACTTGCCTATTGTAAACCTGATTCATGTTTTTATTCTGGACACATTTTGATTTCCCTCTTCCTTCTTAAACTAGGGCCCAAACAGGAGTTGGGGGTGGACTTGGGACCCACGGGAGGAGGAGCTCTGGTTTCCCTACTGAGGAGATACAGGTAACCCCAAAGCATTGAACAAAGAGTAAAACCTGGAGGACAGAAGCTGGCAAAGGTTGCCAGCCCAGCCTGTGATTCAGCTAGGGGTGCTTAGCTACTGTTTCAGATATTATCATTCATACAAAAGCAGTTGTTTTCTTTGGCAAAGTAGAGCAGTCAAAGGGGATGGTGATGGCTGACCACAAGTGTTTTCCAGCCTGTCATATGAAAGAGGAATTGGTTTATTCCGTTTGGCTTCTCGGGCAGAAAGGAAATTTCAGAGGCAGATCTATGGCGTGTCAGGAAAAACCCTAAAGCAGAATACAACGGGGTGATGTTTCCTATCACTGGAGGTTTTCATGTGGGGACAGGTGACCACAAGCCAGAGAGATTGCAGAGGTCATTCAGGTATCAGTTGAACTGGATTGGGGATGAGCTCCTTTCTACTTTTGTGTTTCTGTGACTGATCTTGTGATCCTAGGATCGTCCTCATGCCCTGTTATTAAAGAGCATGAGCCCATTTCACACGGAGAAGGACAGACGTCTACATATACTGCCCATAATTTCCTTCCACCATTTCATTTTCCAAATGTTTTTATTTAATCAAAGTATTGGGTTTTTTTTAGGCTAGAGATGGGGAGTCTGGAAGGCAACAAATATTTATTAAGTGTCTTTATAAATTCCTGAGAATCCTCAAAATAGGTCTCTTTACTGAAATTCATACTGCATATTTTTAATATTCATATTTTATGTTACTAGAAGTTTGAATAGTATAGATTAAAATACATATTACCACTTCAAGGGATTCATTTCAACTAATTGGGATTTATTTCATTTGATTCTTCTAAGGAGGTAAGTGCTATTTTCTAACTTTTTATAGTTGAAGAAACTGAGTCACAGGGAGGTTGTGACTTGTTCAGGGTCACACAACTAGTAAGTATCTGAGGCTGGTTTTGAACCTGAGTCTTTCTGACTCCAAATCTAATAGTATATCTACTGTGTCACACAGTGGCCCAAGAACAATGGGGCTGGACAACCTATTCTAGGTGTATATGAATTCATAAATGGAGAGAGACAATAGTTATAAAAGTTCTTTGATTGTTTTTTGGGGAAAAAAAAGTCAAATTAGTAAGGCTGTCCAGAATCCCATGAGAGGAGCAAATTGTTGGTTCTCTTTCTTAGAGGCAGCAAGGAGACCCAAGTAGGATATAGCATTGGTTTTAGAATCCTGAAGGGAATTCAGATCCGATCTGACATTTGCTAACTCTATGGCCCTGGGCAAGTCACATAACCTCTGCCTCAGTTTCCACATCTATAAAATGGGAATAATAGTAGCATCCATCTCATTGTTGTGAAGACTACTAAAATAATATATACATATATAAATATATACATATATAAAAATATATACAAAAATAATATATACAAAACATAAAATGTTTTGAAAACATTTGTAAATCTAAGGTATTACTATTTTGTCATATTTTGCTAGTAAACACTTCACTAGTGCTGCCCACTAAATTTTCAGGATGCATCCACTCTATTTTCTTTATGATACTATTATAATGGTATGAACTTCTTGAGTCTATAAGAAAATATTGATGATAGAGACTACATACATACATTAAATGTATGTATTATTAAATGTATGTAAGATTAGAAATTTTTCTTTTAGGGTGCAACGATGCACTTCCATCCAGCATGCATGCACATACTCAGTATGTATAAAGCCAAAAGTGGTGAATAGCCAGCCTTGGAATAAGGAAGCCTAGGGTGACAGCCTGCCTCGTTTGTGTGACCCAGAGGGTAACCTCTTAGTGTTCTAAACAATTCTCTAAAACTAACTTTCTTCACTAGGAAACAAAGACTTTCCATCTGGGTCAAAAAAAACATTCTAGGCTATTCCCCACATCTGAAATGTTCTCCCACCCCATCTTCACAGCTACCTGGCTTCCTTCAAGTGTCAGCTAAAATCCCACTTAATACAGGAAGACTCAGTGAATCTCTCTAAAATCTAGTGTCTTCCTTTAATTGATTATTATTATTTTTTATCCTGTATGTAGCTTGTTTGTATTTATTACTCCCACTAGATTGTGATCTCCTCAGGGTTGGGCTGCTTTTGCCTTTTTTTTTGGTATTCCTAGTTTTTAGCATAATGCCAGGAACACAGTAGGTGTTTAATAAATGCTTACTGATTTACCTAATAGATGGTCCTTATATCAGAGTGTGCTAAACAATAGGCTTTCTGGAAAATCAAATAAAAAAGCTGGCTTATCCTAGTCCCTATGCCATTGGTCTCCATAGTAGTCGTATACCCCAAAGAGGTTCTTGAATGATCCCAAGGGGTACCGAACCATCCAATTACAGAGTGAGCTATTGTGATGGTACCACTAACATTCATTTCTTATAGACAGCAAAGAAGGGGGTACCACATGGGCCAGAGGCACCATATTATCCAATACGATAGATGAAAAATTGAGCTAATTGTTGTAAAAAGGTATGGTTGGTTCCATTTCCAGAGATTGGGAAGCAGGGGAAAAGAGGAATGAGCAGAGAAAACATAATACCCTAAATCCCACCGCCCTCAGGAATGTTACAGGAAAGTCCTGGAATGGCACCTAACCGGAGGGAAGAGGAAGCAGTACTGGTGACCAAATGTACTCTCCATAATAGTACTTGTGACCCATCATTGCTTTGGATAGGACATACGGAACGTTAGAGCAATACGGTAAAAAGAATGCTAACTTTGGACTTAGAGAACCTGGGTTCATATTCACATTTGCCTTATTACCCTCGGCAAATTTAGTTATTCATTCAATTCAATAAATGTTTATTAAATGCCTACTATGTACCAGGCACAGTGCTAAAAGTTGGAGATACAAAAAGATGCAAAAGACTGTTCCTATTCTCATTACAATCTAAAGAGAGAGAAATCATGCAAACAATTTATAAAGCAAGCTATGTACAGAATAAAGAGGAAATGATTAAAAGAAAGAAAACATTGAAATTAAGAGGTGGGAATGATTTTCTATAGAAGCTTGTTTTTATTTATTCCAATAGAAGGTAGGATTTAAAGACTGACACTTAAAGACAAGGAGTTCACTTAAGTACTTGGGCTTCTGTTTTGTCCACTTAAAATGAGGAACATGGTCTAGATAGGCTCGGAGGTTCCTTTTTAGCTCTAGTTCTGTGCTTAAGATGAGTTTGCCCAGTTCCGGTTGTTCAGTGATGAAGAGACCCATCTATACCCAAAGAGAGGACAGTGGGAGCTGAATGTGGACCATGATGTAGCACCCTCTCTGTTGTTGTTTGCTTGTATTTTGTTTTCTTTCACAGTTTTTTTTTTTCCTTCTTGATCCAATATTTCTTGTGCAAGATAACTGTATAAATATGTATACATATTTTGGATTTAATATATATTTTAACATATTTAACATGTATTGGACTACCTGCCATCTAGGGGAGGAGGTGGAGGGGAAGGAGAGGAAAAATTGAAATAGAAGGCTTTGAAAGGGTCAATGTTGAAAAATTACCCATATATGTGTGTATATATATATATATGTGTTCTGTAAATAAAAAGCTTTAATTTAAAAAAAATTACTTTGCAACCATCCTTTTGGTAATACAACTTTCATCTCATTATCTTACTGCCTTATCAATAGTATCCAATTCCTTCCCACCTTTTCCCTCCACCAAAAAAAAAAAAAAAAAAAACTTAGAAATTTTTCCATTGTGTGAAATATTTTCCCCCAAATGACATATCTATAAAACATTTAAATTTATATGCTTAAACTCGGAAACCGAATTTTGTATTTGAAAGTTTCACTGGACTTTGAGCCTACTTTTGAAAACATAAGGAAGTATAAAAATCTACTGGGTAAATTTCATCAAAAACCTCTGTATAATGTGAATGGAAATGAAAAATGAGAAAATGATTAATAAGCACAATTAAGGATACTCTTCTTCCATTTTGAGTTACCTTTTTTTTCAGCCAAGATAACCATTAAACCAAATAGCTCAGTAAAATGAACTTAGAACATTTACAGATACATGTTAAATAAATAACCATATATTTGGGGTATATGTTCAAAATTGTTTACTAATTAGATTGTACAATCAAAAGAGCCCATTGTTTTACATACTAATGACATGACAGATCCAAATTAAGATTTTAGGAAAAAATGCATGCGATGTTATGCTAAGTTCTAAACATGATCAAAGAGAATCCCTCTTCTCAAGAAGCTTGCATTCTACTGGCCACAGAAATAAAGATATGGAAATTAACAGAGTTGGGAGTTGTCTTGGTGCAGTCATTTCCAATACTAATCAAAATCCAGGGGTAAGACACTTATAAGAAAAAAAAATTAGCTTTGGTTTCTTGGTTCTTTTGTAATTTTCAGGAAATTGAATTTTCCATACAGATCAGGTTTAGTTCCTCTCATGACAAAATAGCTTTGATTGAAGACTTCAATTTACTCTTGAATTAAGGTGAAAAAAATCAGTAATGAAACAGAGCTCATCTGAGATAGGAATTTTATACTTTATACAGCCCCAAAGGGTTAAGACGTTCCCAAGCTTTCCTTTCCACATATTTTATAACTCAAAATCTGTATAATCATATAATCAGTCAACTGCAACTCTGGCATGCCTTAATCATGTGATTTTTTTTTCTTAGTCAACTCTTATGATTTAAGGTTAGAGCCTGGTCAACTAAACTTTAAAGTGTAGAAAAGGCAATAATACCAAGTTAAGGAAAATGGAGATAATGGTGTTTTTTGCATAGATGAATAGATAGAACACACACACACACACACACACACACACACACACAGAGAAAAGTGACTCACTAGCACCGTACATAAATTATTCATTTAAAACGTTGTGTATGTTCCAACATGAGAGACACTTGGCAGCTGCCAGAAACATTAATATTAACTTTTTATCTAATGCTTTTGAAGCAGCAATATGTGATTAGGAGCATTTATTTAAAAAAAAAAAAGTCACCAACAATAAACCTTGTTAAAAGCATGGATTAAATAAAATAAAGTTTGTCTTGATGGTATTTAGGGATTTCTCTGAATACTCACAGAACAAGGCCTCTGAACAATTAACTCTCAAATATCTTTCTGACCTATCTCTAGGAGGTTCTACCTTGATGCATTTGCAGTCCCTTTTGTATGCTTGGAATGTCTTTTCTCCTACTATTAGGATCATTAGCTTTCTTCAAGGTTTAACTCAAATGTCATTTTCCACAGGAAGCCTTTCCTGATTGTCCCCTAATTGTTACGTGTTCTCTCTTTTAAAATTATCTCGTATTTATCTGGATAAATGGTGTTAACCCACTAGAAGAATGTAATCTCTTTATGGGGAGGAATTCTTTTTCATTGTAAACCTTGATGTAGGTCCTCCCCAACATTGTGCTCACATAATCTGGGTCTAATCCTAGAGACTTTTTAAAAGTGCCATTTTCTCTTTTTGGTTTGTTATGTTTCCACCTAGAATTTACTCTGGGAAAATCTCTAAACATAGCTTAGTGATAGTTCATGTATTGGTAAGCACTGCACTTGGTAATTACTGGACAGAATTGCAAAAAATGACATTCACTACATTTTAGCATTCAGGAAAAGACTTATTATGGGTGTAGGAGTTATCCATGAGTCATCTGTCTGTACATTTAGAAATGTCAGAGTTAAGATCAGAATTTGTAATAAACAGCGAGAAAGAATAGTAATGAAAGAAAAAAGATACAGTACATAATTAAGAAGATCTCACCTTGAATTGTTTTAAAAAACATATTGAAAATTTTAAAAAAGAGAAATGGACATGAGCAATGACATTAACACCAACTAATTTCATTCAGAAGTTAAAACAATTCAAGTCAATTGCTACAATAAGGAAAGACTCAGGTCAAAAAGTATCTTAGCAAACATTTGCCTTACTTGTCATACAAAGAGAGATGTCTGCCATGGCAAGATCAGTTCAGAGTATTATAATGGGAGAAATATCTCCTTTTTTAATTCATGTGGTAGATAATTGCTGCCAAAATACATCTACCATAGTGTGCAAAAGTTGGAGAGGTAAAAGCCTAGTATTTTATACATAAGCACAGGTTTGGACGGGTAGAAAATGATTCCTGAACATTTATTAGGAGTCTGGTAAGGATTCTTATAGACAAAAATCACATCAAAGTGACAGAGAAACAATTCTTTTACATGCTGTAATCTTGTATGTTCTTTTAGGCTATAAACTTTTTTTGTTTTTTAAAGAAAGATTCATAATTCCATGATTCCTTCAATATCATAAAAATTGAACAAACAGGCAAGCAGAATCATAATTTCATATATACCATAAGGAAACGACCCTAATTAAACTAAGTCAAATTACAAATTAAATCGCATTTAGGAAGTTCACAATAAGTTGATTGAGAAAGGGCTTTACATGTTACCAAGATAGCCAATAAAATTCAATATTAGGGAAATTCTTTCTTACATAATTAGCTAGGGGAACTAAGAAATAACTAAATCACATTAGGGACTCAACTCTCCTTTGGCTTCTAACTGAGGAATGTCAAATAGCTTCCCATCATAACATTATTATTACACAAGTTAGGTTTTGGTCAGGTTAGGTTAACATTAGCAGAAAACAGGATTTCAGTTAATTAAAAGTTTCAGGAAGAATGATCCTGAGCCCCAAATAATAAAAATCAATAAAAAAGTTTTTAAAAACCCCATAATAGTAAAAAACTAATTTATAACATTTTATAAAGAAAACTTATCACATTTTTATAAAGAAAGATGATTATGAGCAGTATCATCTCATATCAGAGAGAAGCAGTATAAGATAAAACCAATAATAAAAAAAAAAAGTCTATACATACATATACAAAGCAATACATATAACTAAGGAAAATCATTTCAAGGGCACTTGAGGATTACTAGAAATTACTAGAAAACTGGAAAATTAGAATTATTGGGATGGAATGCTCTACTGGCAATCTCAAATTCAGTTTTCTAGGGGAAGTGTGTGAATTATTAATCTGACTGCTTTAGATGTTTATGGTTTATTTGCAAGTGGCTAGGTGGCTAAGTGGATAGTGTTGAGCCTGGAGTCAGGA
This sequence comes from Antechinus flavipes, assembly GCF_016432865.1. Classification (NCBI taxonomy): domain Eukaryota; kingdom Metazoa; phylum Chordata; class Mammalia; order Dasyuromorphia; family Dasyuridae; genus Antechinus; species Antechinus flavipes. The sequence goes on from NC_067402.1 coordinate 205,669,350, forward strand.
AGACCTGAATTCAAATCCAACTTCAGACACTTATTAAGGAGGTGACCCTGGATAAATCATTTAACTCTGTTTACCTCAGTTTTCTCATCTGTAAAATGGGAATAATGATAGCACCTACCCCCTAGATGAGGTAAGTGAAAATCAGACAACATGAAAATTGTAAAAGAGCCTGGCATGTAATAAAATGTTAACTATCATCACTGTTATCATTTTGAAGGTCCTGTAAATTCTTTCCATCCCCCACATTTTCCCTCCCTCTCACTATGTGACAAGTCCATATTCTTTTTTGTCATATAATTCTTTGATCCCATTTATGGATGTCATGGATGAAAGAGATATATAATTCAAAATGGAGAGATAAATTGACAGCACTTATTAAATCATGATACTCATGATTCAATCCTATTCAACAAATAATGCAAAGGTTTTTTATGTAACTCAATTAGTAAATTTTCATCTTCTCTTAAAGTCAAAATAAATTAGGATCAAACTCCATTGATTTTTTAAAATTATTTTTTCAGTGAAAAAAAATTCTTTTCTCTCCCCACCCCTGAAAAAGAAAATAACAAATACTCGTAACAAATATGCTTAAGTAAGTAAAAATAATAATGATGATAGCATTTATATAGTACTTTAAGGTTTATAAAACACTTTTGAAATATTAGCTTAGTTTATCCTTATAACTCAGGAAAGGTTGGTATTAATATTATTTATTACTATTATCCTCACTTTACAAATTAAGAGACTGAGGTAGAGAACAGTTAAATAACTTGCTAGGTCATATAGTTGGTAAATATGTGAGATTGGGTTTGAATTTAAGTCTTCATGATTCTTAAATCCACTGGTCTATCCACTGTGCTACCCATTTGTAAAACATAGTACCTCATTGGCCATGTTTTATTATACACACACACACACACACACACACACACACACACATCTATATCCTGAATCTATTTTTTTTTTCTGTCATGAGGTTGATAGCATGCTTTATCATGGATCTTCTGGAATAGTGGTTGGTTATTGTGTTAGGAAGAATACTTAAATCTTTTAAAGTTGCTTGTTATTACATAAATTCTTCTCCTGTTTCTGTTCATTTCACTCTGCATCAGTTGATACAAGTCTTCCCAGATTTCTCTGAAAATGTCCATTTCATCATTTCTTACAATATAATAGAATTCCATTACTTCACATCCTAATTTGTTCAGCCATTCTTCAATAAATGGGAAGCTCTTTAGTTTCCAGCAATGTTAGTTGTTATAATTACACAGTATTCTGTTTTCTTTTTCCTCATTTATATTCCAACATTTTAATTTTATAAATGGGGAAAGTGAGGTCCAGAAAGAGTAGATAATTTACCTAAGATCCCCTGGATTCAAATCTAGACTGATTCCAAACCTATTTTCCTATACTATACTATCTCCAATATCATCCAACTGACATTTATAGAAAGTTTTAAATATTATTCACTAAGAATTATTATGAATCAGGTCCTAGCAGATGCTGAACATGTGAATCTGATAAGTCTCTTTTTGAAAAACAAATGGATCTATTTCAAATGAAGCATCAGGTATGAATGGTCTTATATCAAACTAGGAACAAGCCTTAGAGTCTGACCACATTAAGTATTTATGATAGGGTTGTATATTTACAGAGCCATCTTCCCCCCCCCCCCCCCCCGATTAACTTAAAGTACTTTACAAATGTTTTCTTAATAATTTCATAGCATTTTTTTGTATCATGGAGGAAACTCAGTGTAGATTAGTTAATCTACTAAATATAGATTAATTAATTGATATATTCTAGACCAGATGTTTGAACTGAACTATGAATCACATCAGATGAAACTTTCTTTGATAAGAAGGAAGATCCAACTTTTTTTTTTTTTAATAATTATAACTTTTTATTGACAGAACCCAAGCCAGGGTAATTTTTTACAACATTATCCCTTGCACCCACTTCTATTCCGATTTTTCCATTCTCTTCCTCCACTCCCTCCCCCAGATGGCAAGCAGTCCTATACATGTTAAATATGGCACAGTATATCTTAGATACAATCTATGTGTGCAGAACCAAACAGTTCTCTTGTTGCTCAGGAAAATTTGGATTCAGAAGGTAAAAATAACCTGGGAGGAAAAACAAAAATGCAAACAGTTTACATTCATTTCCCAGTGTTCTTTCTCTGGGTATAGCTGCTTCTGTCCATCCTTGATCAATTGAAACTGAGTTAGATCTTCTCTTTGTCAAAGAAATCCACTTCCATCAGAATACATCCTTGTACAGTATCATTGATGAAGTGTATAATGATCTCCTGGTTCTGCTCATTTTACTCAACATCAGTTCATGTAAGTCTCTCCAAGCCTCTCTGTATTCATCCCGTTGGTCATTTCTTACAGAACAATAATATTCCATAACATTCATATACCACAATTTACCCAGCCATTCTCCAATTGATGGGCATCCATTCATTTTCCAGTTTCTGGCCACTACAAACAGGGCTGCCACAAACATTTTGACACATACAGGTCCCTTTCCTTTCTTTAGTATCTCTTTGGGATATAAGCTCAGTAGTAGCACTGATGGATCAAAGGGTATGAAATCCAACTTTTTAAAACCAAAATATGAACCAAAGTTCCTTTTTTAAAGAACTAAGTTTAGTTCTGTTACATATTAAGTGTAAGATTTACCTCCTGAGGGTTATACATTCAGACTGGGCAAAATAGGGCCACAAAATCTTAACAACAATAAATATAAAAAATGGGAAAATTAGAGCAATTCCTATTGTTTCTTTTTATTGTTCTAACTTTGAAGCAATAATATAAATGTCATATGTGTGAACCTATATATTAATACCTCAAGATAATTCTTTTTTTTAAAAGGCATTTTTAAGGAATGACTTTTGTTTTTATGGTAAATTCGAAAAGAGGATATTGTAGTTCCTCTACAGTATCTCTACAAATATAGTTTTCTGTATCTGACCCTGTAGTTCTTTCACCTTTCTGCTTAGGAGATATATTTCATTGTCTATTTTCTGAGACCATGTCTAATGATTAAAATTAGAGTTCTTTTCCTTTGCATTATTATAGGCATCCTGTATTTTCTGTTTTGATTAACATCACATTGAATAGCATGATTCATTCTTTTTATAAAAACTTTCAGCAATCAATAATTAATGAAATAATTTTCATTTTGACATTTCAGTCATTTGTACATATTTTCTTCCTCAACATCCCTCCCTTCTTCCAAATCACATCTGAATAAAAGATTGCCTTATAACAAAGGAAAACAATTAAGCAAAAATTAACTTATAGAACATATTAACAGCCTGTTAATATATGCAATGTTTGACATCCAGCTTCTCCAATGAAAGGACTGAGGTGCTTATTTTCATATCCTTTCCAGGGCCAAATTTGATCCTATACACAGAGTTTGACTTCATTTGACTGTTCTTTTCATTTACATTGTTATTGTATTATTTGCCAATTTCCACTTTACCCTGAATCAGGTCATATGTCTTCCCCCAAACAATTCATTTTTAATAGAAATGTATAGAAGCAGAGTCATAAATCCTCCTGTAATTCAAAACGAAAAAATATTTTGCTAGGAAAAAAAAAGGGTTATTTGCACATGAGTCTTTCTTTCTATTCCTTCCTTCCTTCTTTCTTTCCTTTCTTTCTTTCTCTTTTTCTTTCTTCCCTGATTCTTGTTGGTAGTAACTTTTTAATAATAAGTCTATAGTAACAAAGTAAGTCTTCAATAAATGTCTACTGATTTCCTGACTGTGAGTTAGTTCTTTGTCATTTGTTTGTCCTTCATTCTCAAAAAGGATTGATGATCTCAAGACAAAGATGACTTGATTTTGGTAGAAATTGAATTTAAGGGAGGCAGATGTATGCAAGATCATCGGCCTTACTGTTCCTCCAGAACTTCGGGAGTCCAGTGGCAAAATGTAAGTCAAGACAACTGGTGATGGCCAGAGATGCCATGGGAGGCCATGGCCTTTTTAAGCTATGGTCTTTTCCAGCTCAGTTTGTCTGAGGCAATTCCCATTCAGTAATTAAAGGCTAGGTAAGAATGGAAGCAAAGGGACAGCTAGATGGCGCATCTCACATCTTAATTGGTCCAGAAGTCTACGATTCAAACATCTGGTAAATCCTTTAGACATCTACCTAGCTACTTAGATATGAAATCTTAGCAAATAAGAAATAGGGATGGAGCAAAGTAGGATAATAGTACAGAGGATAGTCCAACTTTGGGTATAGTTGCACTGGGGGTGGGGGGGTGGGGGTGGTCTTACCCCAACTTTCTTGAGAGTAAAGGAAGGGAGGCTGGGTCTTTGAGAGAGGTTACCCCTTCCCCTCCCCCCCCCCCTGCCCCGTGGCAAAAACTGGGGGAATGCAATCATATTTGAAATTTCAGGTAGCAAAGGGTTGGGAAAGAAAATTATTAAAAGTTGGACAAAGCTTGTATGGCCCTTTTCTGGTTACAGCTCTGCTCTTAACCATTTAGTGTGTGTGTGTGTGTGTGTGTGTGTGTGTGTGTGTGAGAGAGAGAGAGAGAGAGAGAGAGAGAGAGAGAGAGAGAGAGAGAGAAAGAGAGGAAAGAGAGACAGACAGACCAAGACAGAGAGAGGGAGATTCTAAGAGGCCATTAAATCAGTCATTTGAAGCTGTATGTTTGTACAGGTTATAATGCTTTAGGAAAGATCCCTGGTCTGGTCCAGATAATACAAAAACACCCAAAGTACAATATCATCACATGTGAAGAAGGGATTCATGGCTCAGGAAATGAAAGAATACATCTGACTAGGGAGTAAATCGTGTACACATTGGACGATAGAATGAGTTATTTGAACTTGATGTGGGCACAAAAGGAAAATGGAAAGACTCAGGGAATCAGTGATGTGGCTGTACTGAAGAATGTGGTGACAGGGCTAGGAAAGGAAGATACTGATCGTGAACATTACAGAAGTGACCGTCTCCGCGGCTGTGAGTCTGGACTACTTGGTTGGAGAACTTTCACTGCCAACTCAGAAGAGCCCAGCTTTTCAAAAGGGGATTTAGGATTGACCAGCATACCTGCCTTCCAACTGATCTAAATGTATTCAGTTATGAATTTAGTTCATCAGGCTATTGTCTAGCAACAGGTAACAAGAAGACTACATTTTCGTGAATGCTCATTAACGTACTTTTTTTTTTTTTTTTTTTTTTTTTTGCTGAGGCAATTGGGGTTAAGTGACTTGCCCAGGATCACACAGCTAGGAAGTGTTAAGTGTCTGAGACCAGATTTGAACTCAGGTCCTCCTGACTTCAGGGCTAGTGTTCTATCCGCTGCGCCATCCAGCTGCCCCATCCAGCTGCCCCCACCCACATTTTTCTTTTTCTTATTATAACTTTTTATTTACAAGATATATGCATGGGTAATTTTTCAGCATTGACAATTGCCAAACCTTTTGTTCTAACTTTTCTCCTCCTTCCTCCACCCTCTCCCCCAGATGGCAGGTTGACTAAAACATGTTAAATATGTTAAAGTATAAATTAAATACAATATAAGTATACATGTCCTAACAGTTATTTTGCTGTACAAAAAGAATCAGACTTTGAAATAGTGTACAATTAGCCTATGAAGGAAATCAAAAATGCAGGCAGACAAAAGTAGAGGGATTGAGAATTCTATGTAGTGGTTCATAGTCGTCTCCCAGAGTTCTTTCGCTGGGTGTAGCTGAGTTCATTACTGCTCTACTGGAACTGATTTGGTTTATCTCATTATTGAAGAGGGCCACGTCCATCAGATCATCATATAGGATTGTTGTTGCCGTGTATAATGATCTCCTGGTCCTACTCATTTCACTCAGCATCAGTTCATGTAAGTCTCTCCAGGCTTTTTGAAATCATCCTGCTGGTTGTTTCTTACAGAACAATAATATTCCATAACATTCATATACCACAATTTACCCAGCCATTCTCCAACTGATGGGCATCTACTCAGTTTCCAGTTTCTGGCCATTGCAAAGAGACCTGCCACAAACATTTTGGCACATACAGGTCCCTTTCCCTTCTTTAGTATCTCTTTGGGATATAAGCCCAATAGAAACACTGCTGGGTCAAAGGGTATGCACAGTTTGATAACTTTTTGAGCATAGTTCCAAATTGCTCTCCAGAATGACTGGATGGGTTCACAATTCCACCAACAATGTATCAGTGTCCCAGTTTCCCCACATCCCCTCCAACATTCCGCATTATCTTTCTCTGTCATTCTAGCTAACATGACAGGACACACCACATTTTTCTAATCCATCTTGTGGCTCTCACTGACACTCAAACATTTCCTTTCCGCTTAGATGACCACCCATATCTGCTGGGCCCTGAAATTCTCAAACTCCTGCACTGCTGATCCATTAGGCCGCTCAGGAGAACTTTACACTCTTTATTTCTAAAAAGTCCCTCCTTAAAATTTAATTAAATCAGTTTATCAGTTTATATTTTGCTCTTAAATTTAATAAAGGGTACACAGTTTTGTCAGTGCAGGGAACACAGATCTCTGTCAATGTAGACTGCAAATTGTCCATGACTTAGCATACTGCAGAATTGTACCTGCTCCTTCTTTACAGATTTAGAAACTTACGCTCAACTTCCTGAAAATCAGACTAGGAGCAAATAATAGCGACAGGATTCAAATCCAGGCCCCCATCTCAGCCTCCTGGCTTCTCTGGTTTCTTCCAAGTGCCACGTTCTACAGGAAGCCCTTCCCAGTCCTTCTTCACCTGGGTGCCTTCCCTGAGCTTATCTCCAGTTTACCTTGTCTACATCTTGTTTGTATAAAGTGGTTTGCATTTTGTATCCTCCATTACACCACCATACAATAAGCATTCATTAAGGATCTACTATGTGCCAAGTGCTGGAGACACAAATTAAAAGAAAAAGTGTCTGTACTCAGGGAACTTGTAATCTAATGGAGGAAACCAATACACAAAAGGAAGTCTAAAAGGGGTGAGGTGCCGAGGATAGCTAGGGGGTTCCTAGGGGCATGGTGAAATAATGGTGGAGTCAAAATCAAGCAGAACAACTGGTGACAAATTAAGAGATGGCTGGGTTTGTGAGCCCTCTTCATCCATTCGTTTGTTCCTTCCTTCTTTCCTTTTTTTCTTTTTCTTTCTCTGTTTTTCCAAATCCAACATTCTTTCCAGCCAGTCAATAAATGTATGCCTTAGGCCAGGTGCAGTAGAATGACTTGAGCTCAGAGGTCAAGTGACTGGCTTAGCTCCAGATCCAGGGTCACCGGTAGTTCATATCTGAGAGGAGAAGGGAACCCCATCCTGATTCCAGATCCTGCTCTCCATGCTCTGCAATTCATTGCCTTTTTAAAATGCAACAAGCCCTAAAAAATGAGAGTCCCTGTGGTGTGAATACAAGGGCTGGCCTTGGATCAAGGCCCACTTCTGACATACTAGCTACGTGACCATTAGCCAGTATGTGACTTCACCTTTTGGTATCCTAGGCAACTCTGGGAGTTGGGAATTTATTGATGAACTGTCAATTTGCATTGGGGGAGGGGGCTTCCACATTGGAAATACCTTCATACTAGTAAAACCACAATTGGCATGGGGGGAACTATAGTAAATAATTTCTATTTTGAACATGTACTTTGCATGAATACAAAATTCTTAATTATAAATAAATGACAAATATGTGCAGAAGGTTTAATGAAAAAAAATTCTGAAAATAGGCTCTGATATAATCTACCCTAGTGTTAACAAAATTTGCCAACTTAAAATTCATCTGATCATATTTAGATCAGATGTTCCTTGGGGAGAAAATATTCTAGAATATCCTAAATCCTTTTTGAGACACTTTAAAAATATAGGAACAAATCAGACAGAGAAAATGTTGCAGGAATGTACTTTATATCAACACAATAAAATAAATGATAATAATAAGATTTGCAAAATATTTTATCATCTATTATTTCACTTGATTCCTACAATAACTCAGGGAAGTAGTTGCTATTATAATACCTATTTTACAAATGACAACTCTGCAAAGAGAGTTGTAGAACAATTTGAGACTTGTCTATCAATATTGCTGAGGCAAAGAAAAAGTTAAAATTTCCAGAGGGCTGGATTTAATAAAACCGAGTTTGTGTGTATTATTGCTTCTGGAAGATACTGTAAAATCTACAGCAGTAACCTATTTTCAATGTAAATAATTAACTTTTAATCTTTAGGCCTCAGCAATGCTTCTCTCTGAACTGAGACCAATAGGAGCTTTTTAGCTCAATATTTTTTTTATGCTTATCTTTTTCAAAAAAAAATTTTTTTTAACATTAAAAAAAAATATCTTGAGTTCCAAATTACCTTCAATTATAAAATCAAATTATATTTCAACCTGCACTCAGAGTTCATTAGCTCGCTCTTTGGAGATGGTTAGCATTTTTCATGATGAATTTTCTTGGATCATTGTGATTGATTACTGTAGTTAACTTTTACAATTGATCATGCTTAAGATGTAGCTAATCTTCTTAAAGTTTTTATATTTTTGTTATTATGAACTTGATAGTCATTAATAAAAATGAATATTTCTCTGTACATCTTTTAAATTTTCTTTTTTTTAAACTGGAAAACATCAAATATGAACTGTCCCTATATAAAGAACAGAAAAAAGAAGATGGCATATGAACTAGGGAATCTAGTATATAAAGTTCTTTTAAAAAGTACATATTTAGTTCCAACAGTGCCCTATACGTATAACCTCTGTGGAACTTCGTTCTGCTCTCCTGTTATTTATATTTTATTCATTTTTTTGTATCACCTTTACTAATTCCCATTGCCTACCTATTTCTCTGTTGGCCCAAACTCCTGGGATCCCAAACTACGAGGGTCCTAGACTGCACTCACCAAAGAGGCAGTATTCCAGGAACAATTTAGTGGAATTCTCAGTTCTCTGGTCCTTGGCCTAAGAAGAGCCAACAGAGAATTAGGGGATCAAGCTATTACATTTTAACAAAGGAAATACTTTGTGTGAGGAGGGTCTTTAAGGATGAGTTGTATTTACATTGAGGAAAACAGCTAATGGAGCTATGATTTTACCTGAGTGAGTTTTCCATCCAATAATAGTAATTTCTACTTATTCATGCCTGCCTATCCTATTGGATACCGGTGTAAACCGTTCTATAATTTCACTACAACGGTCCACTCAAGGCCTTCCTCACAATCTTTACAGCATGAGAATACCAGCAGAACACACAAAACTCTCCACGACGTACTCATCGTCTTGTCATCAACTCTTTTTAAAAATCACACATTTCTTTGGTGATATATTTCTATAGCTTCTGCTAATTTCTTGTTTGTAATGTGCTGCAACTGATTTGTGCCCACCACATACTTCTTCATTCCATGAGTCACAACTGTGGTATATCACCAGAAGATTGGTATTAAAGGGGGACTTATGTTTCAGGGAGATGCTTGGGGCGGGGATTGAAAGAATTTAGCAATTTCCCCAAAGTCAATTAGTCTCATTTCTTGTTCAATTGTGAGCCCAATTCACTATCCATTCTCTCAGCATCTGTTTATGATATTTATATATCTATCTATATAAACACACACATACATAAGCTGATGGACAAAGCTGTATTTTAAGCTGCTTATCTAGTCTGGATGAGAGGTAGTTTACATTCATTTTGTTTTTCCTGTTGAATAGTTAAGCCAAATTGTTTTGAGTAATTTCATTTATGAGGCTCATTCATACTCCCTTGATGAGAGCAGCACAATGACCACAGCATTTACAAAAAAGAACATTTGAAGACCTTCTCCATCTACTGAGAATCCATTCTTATTTGTGCCTCTGTTTTAATCTCCTGCACAGAAACAAATACCTTTGGCAAATGTATCTACTGACCCGTTTTGTTTTCTCTGATATGATTGAAAAGCTGGTAAACAAATTTGTCTCTTACAATTTTGAGACAATATGTATAATTTTGTATGGGAAATGGCCTGTTGAAATAGAGCTTTTAAGGTAGCATTTTGCTTTGTTGTGGTCAACTATTTTTTTTTCACATTTCTTTTTTATTCTAAAATTAACACTAAATGAGATGAGCACTTCCATGCATAATGTGGAAAAGAGAAAATTGTACATGAAAGTGAAAATTTCTATTATATGATATACTTTATTCTTCATTTCAAGTATATAATAAAAATATAAATTTCAAAGTTGTCCTATTTATCTGGGATTCCTTTTATCCTTCTCTTCTCATTATTTTTTTTCTTAGGTGGGAGTCAGGGGATGGATGCTATCCTGAATCCATTCATGTACTTTTTCTAAATGAAGAAAAATTAGCATAGAGATATATTATTCTCAACATCTTTCAGTCAGTTATATGAATATAAAGGTATGTTCTACCATGGAACTTTTGAAAGCCTGCTTTATTTATTCCCTTCTCATGTTACTCTAGGTACTTATACATACTGGTCTCATAAATATTCTCAGTATGGAAATTTGAGCTTTTCTTATATAATTAAAAAAAAATCTTGATGGCATAAAGGTATGAGTATAACAAATATTATCTCAATGTGCAAGCAGCAGTAAATGAATACTACTTACGGTTGCCACCTAAGGGTCTATGGTTTTCATTTAATTAGGAAGCATCAATCAATAAACTTATATTAAGCTTCTATTATGTGCCAGGCACTATACTAAGCATAGGAAATACAAAAACAGGCAAAATGCAATTCCTGACCTGAAAGGGCTCACAGTCTAATGGAAGAGAACTAGCTGTGTGACTCTGAATGAGTCACTTAACCCTGTTTCCCTCAGTTTTCTCACCTGTAAAATAAGCTGGAGAAGGAAATGGTAATTTATTTCATTGTTTCTCCAAATGAAGTCATGTAGAGTGAAAGAAATGAGAAACAACAAAGCTATTTACAAGACACATAGGAAATAATTAACAGAAGAAAACACTAGAATTAAGAGGGTTTGGAAAAGTTTTCCTGTAGAAGATGGGCTTTTAGTTGGCACTTAACAGAAGCTATTAAGCCCCTGGTTTCAGATGGCTCAGGAGGATAAATTGAGGCTGGTGAGTTAGCACAGTGTTCCCTTACTTAAATTCAACTCACTTGCATGAGTTGAATCACCTCCCAGATGTCATGGTCCTCTTCGAGAAGGAAGGACAAACAAAAGGAACCAATAAGGAAGAAGAGAAGAGAAAACATTCCTGACATGAAAGTGGTAAGAACTTTCATCACAAATGTTCAGTACTTGCTAAACTGGATTTTAATTTAGAAAATGAAAAAACAAGATTAAATGCACCAAAATCCAATCTTCTTTTGTTTCCTTTAGAACATTTAATCACTTCAAGATTTCTCTTGAAATAGATTTTATTAATTTGAGAAAGAATCTCAATGTTCTGGATGCTAGAGTCAGGGAAGCGAAGAGATGACTTTACACTCTAATTAGCGAACAGTGACCAACTTTTGATAGAATGGTTATAATTTATCTCCCGAGTTTTTATATTTAGGTTTCAATGTACCTACGAAAGCTCTTTTTGTAATGGCAAGGAATTGGAAATTGAGTGGATGCCTATCAGTTGGGGAATGGCTGCAAAAGTTATGGTAAAGGAAGGTAATATGATATTATTGTTTTATAAGAAGTGAGGAGCAGGATTCTATCAGAAAAGCTTGGAGAGATTTATGAACTGATGCTGAGTGTAGTGAGCAGAATCAGGAGAACATTGTACACAGTAACAAGAAGCTTATGTGACGATTAGCTGTGAAAGACTTGGCTTTTTCTTAACAATGAGGCGATTCAAGGCAATTCCAATAGACTTGAGATGGAAAATACCAATTACTCAGAGAGAAAACAATCGAGATTGAATGTGGATCAAAGCATAGTATTTTTACCATTAATTTATTTCTCCTTTTTTTCCCCAGTCTGATTTTTCTTGTTTATGACAAATATGGAAATATGTTTAAAAAGGATAGCACATATTAACCTATATCAGATTATTTGCTGTCTTGGGCAGGGGGGAGCTGAGGGAGAAAAATCTGTAATAAAAAGTTTTACAAAAATGTTGAAAATTATCATTACATGTATTTGGAAAAATAAAATGCTATTGAGATTGTTCAAAAAAAAAAAAAAAATTAGTGCTCCTGCAAAAGTACTACTTAGTATAAGGACTGGAGTTGTTTTACTTGGTATTACAATCATTATGAAACATATTGTGAATCCTCCTATCACAATTTCAGAGCCTGCTGGACCTGAGAATGGCATTCAAACACAAATGTTCCCCCATTCTCCATAACTAACACCAGCTTCACATAATACCTGTAATCTTATGATTTGAAGCGTACAACTAGCAATCGATCCTCAAGGCCTAATCTAGTGAGAAATTAAGAAGATAAGAAAAAATTATTTCTGGGTCTTAGTTCCTTCCCTATCAAATGATACAGTTGGAGAAGATCAATTTTTTGGGGGGAAGGGGGTGTTGTGTCTCACTATTTTATCTACCCTCAAAATGGAGTGGCCATTCAAAAACCCAATTCCACTGTCCATTCTTTGGAAGTTTTCAGGGCTCCATTTCTGTTCGTCCCTCCTAAAGCAGAGAACCTTCCTCTCTACCACATTGGTGCTAAATTTAATTCTGACACTGGTTAGGGTTTTTTTGGGGGGAGTAAGAATGTAAAGGACAATTGGAGTTATGTGACTCGCCCAGGATTATGTTAGAGAGTTTCTAAGGTCAGATTTAAACTCAGGTTCTCCTTACTCCAGCACCAGTGCCCTAGCCACTATACCACTAGCTCTCCTTGATACAGATTTAAATTCTATTGCAGATTGACCACCTGGGCTCAAGCTTTCCAATACCACCAGGTTCCTCGGTAGCAGGGATTAGAAATGTATACTACTTTAATGGTCTTTTAGATTCCTTATGGTTGTAAAAGTTTATCATCATGGGTATAAAACAATGAAAAGAACACTCATTTCCCAGCTTTCTGAGGGCTTTTGTTCTTCACCTAGAAATGCCTCAGTCTTCCCAAGAGCCAGGTCAGCTTCTTAGATAAAGCAGCCCCTAAAGCTCAGGGTGGTGGAGGTCTGAGTAACTGCTTCTGGGACTGAAGGCGGGGACAGTTTTGAGATTTAATGCTTCACTGTGGAGATGTAGAGAAGCAGAATTGGGGGGGGAAAGTGCTAGTTAAATACGTAGGAAAGCCTATGCCTACCTTAGTGGATGTTGGCTCAGAGAACAACAACAAAGCTATTTGCAGGATAAGTAGGAAATAATTAACAGAAAGAAGGCAGTAGAATTAAGAGGATTTGGGAAAGCCTTGGAATGGGATCTTAGTTGGGACTTAGAAGCCAGGGTTGGGGTCAGTAAGTAGAGATGAGGAGAAAGATCATCCCCAGCACCAAAAATAGTAGAGAGTTCATCACAGATGTTCAGCACTTACTAAATTCAACTTTAATTCAGAACACTGGAAGCTTTTCAATGGAAGGAGAAATGATGAATTGGATTTTGGAGGAGGCTGTTTAGGGCTGTCATTCCATCTTCTATCTCAGTGACTTTGTATAGGATTATTGCCTATTCCTGGAATGTATTCAGGTTTACTTCAGAATTATCCTTAACTTCATCTCACATATCCCATCTGGTCACTTATATACCTCTACAACATCTCTCATATAAGTCTCCTTCTCTTTACTCATATAACCTCCAACCTACTCAGGCTCTCGTTATTTTCCCTTTTTGCAATATTGCAACTAGTGCAATAGACTTATACCTGATCTCCCTGCCTCAAATGTCTTTCCACTTCAATCCACAAAGCTCCTAAAATGGTTTTCCCAAAAGTCTGTCATATCACTTACTTATTCAATAAAGTCCAGTGGCCTTTAATGATCAAATATTCATTTCTGTTGGACTTTTAAATCCCTTCACCACCTATCCCAAACTATCTTTTCAACCTCATTTAATACCATTTCCCTTTTCATGATTCCATCCACTTACCCACCTACCCATCTATCTGCTATTTCTTACATCATACTTTATCTCATACCCACATGAAGATGGTATTGTGGACAGAGTACTGTACCTGAAGACAGAAAGAATTCAAATTTGGCCTCAGAAGCTTCCTAACTGTATAATCCTGAGCATCAATAGTGGGCAAGTCTGCCTCAGTTTCTTTGACTGTAAAATGGGGAATAATAGTAGCACCTACTTCACAGAGATATTGTGACCATGAGAGGATTTTCCTAAAATACTTAGCAAAGAACCAGGCACATAATAGGTGCTTAACAAATGCTAGTTCCCTGCCCCATGCCATGTCACCAGTTGTTCCCCCTTGTACCACCTCCTCACTTCAGTCAGCCGTGTTTCATTCAAAACTCAGCTAAAGTGCCACATTCTGAATGAAGCTTTTCAGGATCTCCCCCAACAATTAGTGTTCTCCCTATCAAACAAGATAAATGTGTGCCTCGATAGACTGTGAGCTTTCTGGGGGCAGATTTTCATTTTTTCCCCTCTATTTTCAGTGCTCGGCACAATGCTTGATAAGTGAGTCCTCAGTAAGTGCTTGTTTAATGCCCGATTGCTTACTCTTTGGTGTGGCTGGTTCATAGGCTGATACTATGGGGAATTATACCTATAAATGGCTATACAAGACCTTGATTACTCCTTGACTACTGCTCATCACTAAGAGAGTGAAGCTATGATTAAGAATAGGCTGAGGCTGAGGGAAAAAACCATTTCTTGTTCCTCATGTCTTCTGACTCCCCCTCCCTTTTTTGTGGTTTAGTTGTTCAGTCCTGTCCAACTCTGTGACCTTGAGGAACAGCACGCAGATACTGTTTATAGGGTTTCCTAGGTGAAGATCCTGGAGTGGTTTGCTATTTCCTTCTCCAGATCATCTTGCAAATGAGGAAACTGAGGCAAACAGGGTTAAATGACTTGCCCCAAATTACCTAGCTAGTAAGTCTCTGAGGCTGGATCTGAATCCCAGTATTCCAGACCTTGGGCCCAGCACTCTATCCACAGTAGACACTTAATACTTTCATAGTTCTTGAACTGAGTTGAATCAAAGCTGCTGGTTTCCTTTCTTACTGTCCAGTTCACTGCTGCTAGAAAATAGGTTCATTAAGAAACCAAAAGTAACAAATTCTACTCCCCATTAAGAGAAAGACTGTTAAGTGCCTGCTTTCCCACATCCTCTTGAGTGGAGTGTGCTGCTTGGAAAACACATTCCTAGTTACTTCCCTGGTCTGGGATGCTTGACATTATTCTCAGCAGGAGCACTCTTGGTTGTGCCTGACACTGTAGTCTTATTTGTCTGAAGCATGGCCAACCCCCATCTTACACTTGACCCCTTTATTCCTAACCCTTGACTCTTCTCTCTCAACCACATTGAATTATATTTGAGGAATATGGGTAAAATGAACATATACAGATTTACCAATACTTCTCAAGCTGGGTAAATTTCCATGATGTCAGCAGAACTATTAGGGAGGAAATAATTAACAAAGGGGTCTTCCAGGGCACAGAATCTCTGTCATTATTAAGAGGAATTTTAGTGGATGAATAACCATTGCTTCCTCCATTTCTGACTAAGAACAAGTCAATATTAGCTTGAATTGAACTAAATTATCCCAGGCCTGGAAAGAGCCCCATGATGTGTTTTCAAGAATTTTTTTGCTTTTTGAGCAAATGGGATCATATAAATCACCTTACATACAAAACTGAACAAATCTCTAATTGAAAAATTTTGCATAATCAAAGCTGTATTGCTAAGTTATCAAAACAGAGGGAACAACTAAATAAATGAATGAAATATAAATGCTTTCCAAAATCCTATCTAAAAAGATACTGGAGTACTCAGCACTATATTCATATTTTAAACATGTGAACCACACAGATGGTGTGAGTCTCCTACACCATTAATTCCACTCATTAGTTGCAAGACATTTCTGGAGAGAATCCAACTTTGTTTATGAGAAAAGATTAGAAAACAAAATAAAACAAATCATTATACAAAAGGCTGGATACACCCAAGAGAAGACATTTGCATTTTAAAAGGTTAGGGTTCTACTTTTTCCCTTAACTCCCTAATTCCAAACAGTCAACTATTTGCTGTCAATATTAGCTGCTCTAGTCCATCCTCTCCCACTCCCTCCCCTTTGGGCCAATAACAATGAATAAAACATCCAGTTCAGCAAGAAAGGTAGTCCAATGAGATGTCACTTCAATTAAAAAAAATAGCAAGCTAAAGGAGTCGAGTATAATGGAATAACCACCAAAAACCCAAACCAACAACTCTGGAGACCTTAGAAAACACGAAGCAGAGAAAAGTAATTAAGCATAGGAAGTGTGGGCCCAATGGAAAATTGTTCAGTGAGGCAAGAGCTTTCTATGGTTTGAGATGGGCTTGGATACAAGCTGATATTAGGAGTATTAGTTCAGAATAGGCCAGAATTCCTAGAGCACCTCAAAGTCTAGTTTTATTTTAGGTTACCCCAGAATAAAATCACAGTGTAGATTCAAGTTTTTTTTTTTTTTTTTTTTTTGCTGAGGCAACTGGGGTTAAGTGATTTGCCCAGGGTCACACAGCTAGGAAGTGTTAAGTGGACTCAACTTTCATATTCACATTCTCAGCACATTGCACCAAATCTGATATACAGGAAGTGCTTAATTAATGTTTCCTAATGAAACAGATCAAAAACAACATGGCTTAGTCCATAGAGTGTAGGAATTGGATGGAGTCAATATTCAAATTCTGTGTACAAATCCATCAGATTATGCGATGGGGATATTTAAAGGTAAATTTAGGGAAAAGGTCTAGAGAGGAAAAAGTATGATCACTGTCTTCAAATAATTGAAGGTTGTAACATGGGATGTTGAAATTGGTTTTTGGTCTAGATTCAGAGGTCAAAACCAGAACTAAAATTCTGTGCCACTTTCTAGATAAACCCTTTTCGATCTTGATGCTCATTCCTCCCTGTTCTCCCTTTCCCATTTCCCACTCCTTCCTATTACCTTCTATTTAGGACCACAGAGGTAATGTGGTAGGTAAAGGGTGCTGGAATCTTGAGCTTGAGGAACTGGCTTCAAATTTCAACATTTAATGTGTGATCTTTAACTTCTTTGAAAACAATCTGTCCTCTCCTTTATGTACAGATGATTTCCTCCAGCTAGACTGAAAACCTAAGGGCAGGAATTTCTCCTCTTCAAAAAAAATTATAACCCACAAGTTGTTGAGTCTGTCCTCCTCATCTGGAGTTTTCTTGGCAAAAACGCTGAAGTGGTTTGCCTTCTCCTCCAGTTATTTTACAGATGAGGAAATCGAGGTAGACAGATCCAAGTGACTTCTCCAGAGTCACATAACGTTTGAAGCTAAATTTGAACTCAGGAAGATGAATAGGTGCTAAAGTGTTGGCTAAGATCTATAAAGGGTCTCAGTTTAACTGGACAACGGCCCATTCTGCTTGGTATGATAGGGCTTGCCTGAAATCCCCACCAAGACTGGACAAACCAGAGAGCTCATCTGATGGAATAAGCCATTTTGTGGTCCATGCTGGTCCAGCGGGAATCTTTTTTTTTTTTTTATTCCAGTGGGATGGGAAGCATTAAATTGCCTACGGAGAAGTGAAGCAGCTTAATAGACCAAACAAAGGCTGCCATGCTGACTAGAGTGAATCGAGCTTGTGAATACTTCTATCCTGGGACAGAATGGGAAACCTAGTTTTAAAAAACAAAAACTCCAAGAATCTCATGAAGGGGATGGACTCGATTAGAGATGTCAAAATCGTGACCCTGGAGGACCAGACCCAACATTGCTAAGTGCAGTCTGAACTAGATCACAATGTAATTGGAAACTACTTAGCAAAATAAATAAGAGATATTAGTTTGTGGTTTTTTGTTTGCAGAGATCTGTACTTAGTTTAGTAACTTGTTTTGATTTTGAGTTTGACACCTCTGGATTAAATGTTCTGTAAGATTCCTTCCTGCTCAGAATATATGATAATCATTTTATCAAAAGTTGAGGAGGACTGAGGAAACTTCAATGTCACACAGGTATAGGATTACTTATGGATAATTTTTGTAAAGATGATTGTTTGGCTTACAGTGCCAAAATTTGCCATTAGGCAAAATTATTCAGTAGATTAATACTAATTTAGTTTTCCCTCTTTGGACCCATTTCAAAAATTCTGCATTATCACAACCTGTTTTTTTGAAAGACTCTGAAAAATTCTTCCACAGAGGCGGCTTCATTTTTGTATTGTTAAACTACAAAGTGAGGGGATAACTTTTAGGGAGGACAGAGGCCAATTTCTCTGAGCTTGTGCAAGGGCCAGAGTTAGCCGATAATCTAGAAGGGGACAAGCTCACACATCAGCAGTCAGATTCAGAACTGGGAGTGGGAAGGTTCATAGAGGGGGAAGTGGTTTGAAATCATCCTGCTTGGCTGGCCTTGCCCAAGATCATACCTGAGATAAGTTCCTTAGAACCAGAGTTGTTTAACTTGTTGCCTAGGTTTCCAGGGTAAGTAAGCAACAGCATCTGGGTTCCTTGTGGCTTAGGACATAGTCACCATCACATGAAGGGTAAACAAGAGTGTGGTAAGACCCTTTGGTTTATCCAATTCCATCTGCTCCATTGTAAGCCACTACTGACAGTGTGGTTCCTAGACGGATAACATCTTGCTGTGGCCGAGTCAGTAAAATTTATTGCAGGATAAAAACCACTGATGGCAATCTTTAGTGACACAGCAGCATAGCAACTATAGATCCCCAAAGATTTGGGCATTTAGAACTCCTTACATTTTTTTTTTCATTTAGAGATCTTTACCCCTAAGAAAATAATTCTATTTTCTCCAAAAAGGGGGAGGGGGGGAAGCCTTGGGCCATTAAACATAGTTGAAAAAGTTGCACAAAATGATATATTTGCAAAAATGCATTATAGGATTGCTGCCATTTAAACTTTTGTCATCTCTAGCTTCCTAAAAAGCTCTTTTATGATCTCTCTAGAGAAGAATTATAAGTCAAATTAGTAAATGTATTATTCACAGAATTAACCAACAAGCACCCTGAGCTAAGCGATGGAGAACATATAGTTCCAAGGAGCTTAGATCTAACCGGGATTATGTGTGTGGGGGACATACAAATAGAAAAACATATAAGGTGTTCCAAAACAAAAGCTTAAAACTACAATAAGACTTTTAGGACGCCTTGTATACAATGAAGAAGAGACCATTAACAGTTTGAAGATACCCAATATTCCTAATTATTCCACTAGGTTGAAAAGATTGCACAGGATTACAAATATACTCCCACTCTCTCCCAAGCCCTAGTGACACTTAATTTTTCTGGACCACTTTACAATCCTATTCCTGGCCATGGAGCCACACTTAATTTTCATGATCCTGGGTTTGTTACTTCCTTCTTTGGGGGCCAATAAAACCTGTAGGCCCTAGGTCACCAGATTTGGTATTTGCACATTAGTATTTCTCATTTTTAATCACGCAGTTCCAAGATTCTTCCTACACCAATAGTAGGGTCCAAAAGAAGTTTGTAATGAAGCATGTAAGCCAAAACAGCTCATCTCCCATCTAACGCACCACTATTTAAAGCAGCCTTGCATGAAGGAATAACAATTTTTATACATGAAAATGTAACTCATTAGCCAAGGAACACATTTCCTAAGACTGTTAGCAACCCATGATGAAAGGTCATTTCCCATATAAATTACTCCCATTACTTTCAGGAGTCTTCCACCTCTATTCATTCTCTCCAAAACCTATGTTATTAGTCATCATAGAAATGACATATTTACTTAGCTTACTATCTCTAAAAAGATAAGACTGTAGGAAAGTGGGCATTGTCAACTGGAGCCAGAAACTTTAAAGTAAGAATGACATATAGCTGTTATATTTTCCTCATTTGTTGTTTTATAAAGGTTCCATGGAGAATACCGAAGTCAGTCAAAAGCCCATTGTTTGTATAATGAAAAGGTCTTTAATAACATTCTCTTATTTTTGCTTGTAGCAGTCTCCAGAAATTATTTCCCAACACACTTCCACATATGGATTAAGTTCTATTAACATCTAGGAACAAGAAAAACCTGTAGTTGAACTTAGCTATTACTGGTGACAGACAATTTTAAAGAATATTGGCATTGTTTAAGGAAACCTAAGAACATTTAAATTCAATAAATTTTTATTAAGGACCTACAAGGGGCAAGTTACTGTCTGAGTATACATCCCAGGAGGTAAATATACATAACGAAACAGGTGGTTTGAAGAGGGAAAAAAACATACATGTGCAAAGCTTGAAGGGACAGGTTAGAGCCAGACTGTGGAAGACTTCAAATGCCAACCTTGTTAAATTTGCACTTAAAACCTAAATGCAACTGGAAGTCACTGTGGATATTTGAGGGCAGCAACATGGTCAAATCTATCTTACAAAAATTATTTTAGAAGCTATATGGAGAATGATTTGAGTAGGGAAAAAAAGGCAGCAGGGAGAAGAATAGAGATAAAAATTGAACCCACGGGAACACAAGATCACCAACTTAGTACACAATGAAAAGAAAAGGGAATCTTGACAGAGCCTGAAGAGATATCCAGAGTCTATGTGTGAAGAATTAGCCAAAAAAAAAAAAAAAATCTGAGAGGTTTATCAAATGGAAGTAGGTGACATGTGACATGCGAATGAAGGATTAGAATGGAGAAAGGACCATTAGAACCAAACTTAAAAGTGACAACTTCTGAGACAGCAGTTTCAGTTGATATTGAAAGCTCCAGAGAAAATGAAGAGCATTGATAAAGGCCAGTTAAGGAAGAAGAGGGATGAACTACAGGTGTCTTTCTTAAGATCAGGGGAAGAGACACAGGACAAAAGTGATTTGTAAATGGATCAAGTGTATGTTGTCGATTTTTAAAGGCAGGGTTGTGTGTATGTGTAGTTAGGTGATACAGTAGATGGTGAAACTATCCTGGAGTCAGGAGGAACAGAGTTCAAATGTGGCTCTGGATACTTACTACTACCTATGTGACCTTAGGCAAGACAACTCACCCAAATTTCTCTCTCCCCATCAAGGGTTTTTAAAAGATGTAGCTAGCAAGGCATCAGGCAAGGAGCCAATAGCCAGAAACTTAAGATGACAAGTATGATGGGGCAATTTGATGGAGAAATTGAGGGGTGATGAGATCAAGTGCACATATAGGAGAGCGAGTTATGTTCCTTTTCTTCATGTGGGAGAACTGGACACTGGAAATGTGACAAGTCAAAGGTTAAAGGAATAGGAGTGAATTATAATGTAGGAATGAATGAGTTGATTCACAAATGGTAAATACAAAGATTTGGGCCAGCTAGGTGGTTAAGAGTACTAAGATGGGAGTCAGGAAGACATCATTCTGACTTCAAATAAAACCTCAGACATTTACTGGTTGTGTGACCTTCGTCAAATTACTTAAACCTGTTTGCTTTAGCTTCCTCATTGGTAAAATGAGCTAGAAAAGGAAATCACAAACATTGCAGTATCTTTGTCAAGAAAACCACAAATGGAGTGAGTCAGCCATGACAAACAATCAGACAACAAAAAATACCAACCTAGGAAATAGAGAACAGGCTGCAACTATGACATCTAGGGAAGGAAATGAAGGGTAGGAGGAATAGCAGTCCCATTGAGGATGAAGAAACCGTAAGGCAGATATAACAAAAAAATGTGATTGGAAAAGGGTATTTTAGAATTTATAAATATGGCAGTAGAATACTTGTGTGTGCTGGTATGATCATTTCTGTAGGTAATCTAAGGTAATAACGATGAAACAGATAATAGGGATCAGGTAGATAGAGGAACTGTAAAATAAAGGAGTATTCAAGGGGCTATCATATGTATGCTGAAAAAAATCATATAAGCAAGAACATTTCTAGCAGTTCTTTTTGTGGCTGAAATAACGAGAAATTAAATGGATGACCATCAATTGGGGAATGGCTAAATAATTTATATTTTATGAAAGTAATGTATTATTATTATTTAATAAGAAATGAACAGGCTGGTTTTAGAAAAGCCTGGAAACTGTTATATAAACTGATGCTGAGTGAAGCAAGCAGAACCAAGAATACACAGCAGCAAGACTATGATCAACTATGATATACTTGGTTCTTCTCAGCAACTCGGTGACCTAAGGAAACTCCAATAAACTATGGATAGAAAACATCTGCATTCAAAGAGAGAACTATGGAGACTGAATATGGACCAATGCATACATGCTATTTTCACATTGGGGGCGGGGAGTTCTTTTTTCCTTTTTGTTCTGATTTTTCTCTCCCAACACTTCATATGGAAATGTTGTTTAAAAAGCCATACAGGCGTAACCTAAATTAAAAATATGGACGAATGGACCATGCAATGAACTTATTGAGGAAAAATAATATCCCAAGGATAATTGCAAATAAGATCTGGAATTAGTGATAAATTTGAGCTGTAAGTGTATCAATCACTTCAAATCAAATCAAAAAGTAAAACATCTCTCCCACCATGACCACAAAGTTGGGCAATATTAAGGCAGTGTGATCTGTTCTGGAAAGGATATCAAGGGAACTAGCGGGGTTAGGAGAATCTTGTCGCAGTGGTGGCTAATAGAAATGAGACCAATGCAATTTGGAGACTAATATAAGTTTAAGAAAAAAAAAAACCTACAAAAACAACTTTTATAACTGGATGAAGATTTTAGAATTAACTCTCAGATACTGTAATCTGGTTTGATGAAAACATGACTTGTTTTTGTTATTAAACAAACATAAAACAGTTGAAAACTTGCTCAACAGAAAAAGTTAAAATCTTTTATATTTTCAATATTTAAAAAAAGGTGAGGCAAGAAAAAAAATCAGAAAATTCAATTTAAAACAATTAAAATAAAATCTGAGCATTAAAAAGACTAACACCTTTGTCACATCTAAAGATTGGAATTCCTCTAAGCAAAGAATTTTAAAAATCAAGACTCTTTTGAAAGCTCTTATCAGTTAAAATAGTTACTTTGTCCTAATAACAAAAAGCAAAACTAACAAATTTTACTATTATATGCAATTAAAAAAACACTTTCGAGTAAAATATTTTCTCCTAAAAATTGAAGTTACTCCAAATGTCCTTAGGGAGCTGAACAGGAATTGATACTTTTTTTTCCTAGTTAATAGATAAATATTTTAACCATTACTAGGAGGTGCCATCTCAAAATATTTGTATTCTTAAGCTTCAGTTACTGTGCTTTTGAACAGAAAAGAACAGTGCTTTTTGTGAAACCACATAAGCATTACTATTAGCACTTTAAAAAAAGTTTCTGGAGTATGCAACAGATTTTTTTCTACTTCCTTAAGCAATTTGATGAAATGCTTTTCTCTAACAGTGATAGTTATATTTGAGTAATTCTAAAATTTAGGCCTGTAAAAATATTCACAGATGATTTTATTTAACAACTAAAATATAACTCCATCTTCAATAATGTTAACTAAACCTTTTCCATGAGACAAATTCTTTTAAGACTTAGCTTCTATAAAAACAAAACCAACAAAACCCCCACTAAAATCTCACGATAGTGCCTCTAACAAAATTGCAGAGGAATTAACACATAAAATCAGTTCAATAATGGGGGGGAAAAAAAAAAAAAAAGCCTGTGCTTTTAAAACTTTCCAGTATTGGACATTTTTTCTTGTGTGGTTAAGGCACCCCTTCCCCCAAATAAATTAATTACAGTATTATTCACTTGTCTTGATAGTAGGCTTAGGTTAGAAAAAAGGGACCTGAGATATCACATGCTCTAAACAACCCTATTTTAAACAGATAAGGAAACCTGAGAGGCTGTATTACTTGGGCTCATTTGGAATACATTTATTATGAAATACAGAACTATTATTCTCCTACTCAGCACTTTTAAATTTCATCTTCTCAACTTGTCCCAAGTGACTGATATGATCCTGCTTTTATTTGAGCAGATCATTTATTTCTTAAACTAAATGAAAACCTTTGGTTGTAGGATGTTTACATGGTGCTCATTCTTGGACCATAAGGAAACAATACAGTAGACAGAAATCCTGAGATCAAATTTCACCTTTCCTCTCATTACTATCACTTGGGTGATAGTGGACAGGTGAGAGGAACTTCTCTGGACTCCAGTTGCTCCACCTATAAAAATGAGAGGGTTGGATGGGATGATTGCTAAAAAACACTATGATCAATGATATCCTCAAAGTTAAGCTATGAAAACATCTTAAAAAGTTCTATTCCAATAGTACAGATCTGGAAGCTATGCCTAAATCAGAGCATTTCTCCTATTAAGAGTTGATATTCTTATACAGTTGATTGCTATGAAAACTCAATTTGCAGAGCTTTTCACAAATGGGAAACAAATTACAGTGTATCTTCAAGACAAAAACAAATCTTGTTTCCATCTTAAAAGAAGTAGTACATAATTTCACTTCATTCAAAAACATTTATAACCATGATATGCTAAGTATAATTTCATCCTATATAAAAACAACAAAATAACATGAGTCAAATTATTTGTAATCGCCTACCCATACTCTCCAAAATAACTGCTAAACATTACCAAAAAATGTTCATAAGTGATATTGCTCAAGTTACAAAATGCTTTTCCAGGAAAAGATTTAAAGGTGGCTATGTGGATATTAAAATAATACTAAGCAAAATATGACATCTTTCATTCCTGCCATTACTGAGAACTTGGCTTGCCCAAATGGTAAATTATGAAACCACACTGTGCAGAATGCACCCATTACATTTAAAAAAGTTAAACCCATATTTATTTACTAGCACTGTTAAAACATTACACAAAACATTCAAGTGGCAGATAATTATAATGCAAGCCCTTGCATGGCAATCCAAATTTATTGAACTACTGATGCTAAGTTATACAAAATTGCACCACTTTAATTAAGGCTTTTAGTTTACATTTGGCCACCTCAAAGTAGTTGTAACATTAGGTTGGTCAATTTAAATACTGTGGCTCCCTGTTGGATATACACACGATCTTTACACCCAAACGTTAAATGCATACAAAGCAACAAGGCATTGTTAAATAAATCAGCAAAAAGTTAGTTACTGCAACTTAGGCCCTGTGACCAATTACACATGATTAAAATTACTTCCCACATTCACATCCACAGTACTCTTCCACCATTTAACATCTCAACCAAAACGTTACACATGTGAAACAATCACTAACAGGCAAAAGTACTAAACCTGCATATTTGGTATTGCAAATACACTTATGCATGAGCAAGCAAGGGATTCACAGTGAGAATCTACAGCTGCAGAAGCCTGGAAATGATTTACAAAATTGTTAAATCATTAAAAAATTATCTGAAAATATACACTTCTTGTTGTAGACCCCCACTGTACACACAACTATAAACATTGTTCCCTATGTAAACAAAAAGGAAACATACAATAAAAGATTGAAAAGTCTGGACATTTCCTTCCCAACAGATATTAAAGGCAACGTCTTTTATCTAAGACATTATACTGAGAGGACTATCTTATTTTTAAAGACAAGATCACTGTCTCCACAGGTTTTTCAAAAAATTAAAAAAACTATATAGCTGTGTTAATCAAAGCGCTTTTGTACAATGATGATGACCTTGTATTTCTTTAAAAAAAAAATTACAATAAGCTACAAATATCAAAGAAGCAAAGTTATCTGGAGTAGTCTATATAGGAGCTCTTTGGACTTTCTTTTATTATGCTAAAATAGTGGTGCTTTTAGAATTTACATTATTGTACTCTCCAATAAAAAGCATGGGGCATGTTAAAGTATACAGTACAACATTTTCATAATGTACAACATTGGTGGATGAACAATGTCTCTTAGCAATAATACTGGATGTAGCCTCTGGTTTTACCAGTTGCATACTCAGACTACTATAAGTAAAAATCTCTTGTGACACTGCAAAGTGATTAGAATGTGCAAACTGATAATAGTAGCTTTCATCCACTTCTTAAAGGGTACCACCACAGGAAAGTCCGTTTAAGATGTTGGTAGGTTTAATTAAAGTTGGAATGCTGCTGGCACTGTTGAATTGGGCAACAGTTCTTCAGACCTGAAAGAATTAAGACATGATCTGAAAACACCTTGAGAAAAATTTAAAACATTAAGAATCACATTAAGGGAGTAACTAACAAGATTTCTGCACCCCGAGTATAAGAATCCTACCCTTTAAAATTTTTTCTTTGTACTTAGGATATCTATTTGTGTATTGAACACACACACCTGGGAGCAGTTTTTCCATTGCTTTATTATCTAATCCACCCTGTTATTTGAAACCGTAAGCATTGATGTTCTGAGAAGACCTGGCTAAGTCACTACTGAGACAGGCGTAGCTTTCTCATCTGTAAGATGAGGTTCTCCATTTCAACTCTATTCTGATATCACAGGAAGAGTGTCCAATATTTCATACTTTAAGGCTGGAGTTTATGTTAAACATAATCTTAAAAATCAGTTTATGTCTAATTGTAAGGACACAGCAAAATACAATTTAAAAAATTATCAAAGAACATGACAATATTTAAATAAAGGCTATTTTCCCTAAAAAGTACAATTAGCCACGGAATGTTAAACTCACCAAAACCATGATTATTATCCAAATGCATGCTAACTAGCTCATTAATAGCAGCTTTACAAACTCCAATTGAATATCAATAATATAACTGGCAATGATGATGATAACCCAGAATCACAAATATATTACGCAAGCAATTTTCTATTTAAAAAAATCAAGCAAGTATAGAATAATAACTTTTAGAAATATTTCTAGTAAAAGTTTTGGTGTCTGAATGCATAAACTTCAGCTATCTGGAAGATCAACTTATGCATTCTTGCCTCTTGCTAGATACGACTTCTTGTTCTGCTCTGTTAGTGAAATACCATACTAATCTAATGATCATTCTTTTTGAGGTTAAAAAAAAATCTTTTACTTAGGTTCTCCATGTAACAGTAATTTATGAGACTAAAGGTGAAAGATAAAAGAACTATCTACTAGACATACCTGGCTCAGAGCTACAATGCATCTGTATATTAAAGCAATTGACATGACGACTTTTTACGTGCCTTCCCAGGCACTGGAGTTTTTCTGTTAATTTGCCGTACTAGGTCATAAAAGATCTGCAAATATAAATGTGATTCAGTTAATAAAAAAAAATGAAAACAATGCATGGCTGTTTACCAAGAAAGCAAACATACATTTATTTAACATTAATGTATTATAGCAGTCAAATTTATCTGATTGTTCTAAGACATCCAATTCAACTAAGATGCTGCCTAGCACATAGATCTGCCATTCCAGGGGAATATTTATGGTCTCTTTTTAGAGATACCTAAGAGAAGAAATTTTCTTCCCTTGAGACATCTGTTCTCACAGGCTATGCCACGAAAACTCGATCTCTATTAGATCAGGAAAGCCTGTAGGTTGCTAGAAGATAAATCTAGCTACGTAAAGAGAAGATCCCATAAAGATGTGGTCCATTCCCCTCCCCCCCCAACCTGGTCACAGAAACTGTTTTTTAATCTTAATTTGCAATATGAAGAATTGGCAGAGGAAGTATTCATACCAACATATCACTGATCATTGAAGTTACTGAAGTATGAGGAAAAATCCAAAAAAATCTCTCTAAACCTTTCCTGGTATTTTATGGTATATTTCCCCCCTTATGTTAAGATTTTCAAAAATATAGACATTAATCTTACCTCATTAACGTTTATCTTTGATTTAGCGGAAGATTCTAAGAATGCACAGTTGTTCCATTGTCTTGCTAGGTTCTGTCCTTGCTCTTTACCTACAACTCTTTCATCTTCCAAGTCACACTTATTACCAACAAGAATCATTGGCACCTAAAAAGCCATTTTTGAGAGATTTGTCAAATGGACCCCAACAAATATCAAAGGAATGAAGATTTCAAACCATGTCTAAGCTTTTAAACATAAGTTTAGAAAAACTAAGTCTCTAAATCAACTACTACTGTTAACATTTTCATTACTGATATAAGATTGTAGCATTTGGACTTAGGAAGCACCTAGAGATTAATTTTGTCCAACCTCTTTCACTTTATAGATGAGGAAACTAGTAGCAAAGATGAAAGGACTTCCTTGACAGCACACAATAGAGCTGGAAATCAAACTCAAGCGTCATGACCAAATTCAGAGTTATTTCCACCACACCGTATCATTTAGCATATTTTAGAAGCTGGTTTAATTTAAATCCATATGTAAATTAAAAATCTGACATCATACAACATGATAAACTGACTTAAAACCACTAGTATTTTTTGTCAATTTTCCTGCTATGCTGCTGCATGGTTTCTTAGGACAGTTAAAAGGAAAATGGCCAATCTCAACAAGATTATGGCAATTAGCCTTTTCCCTCCCAGACAAGAACAAATTTGGCTACAGCAAAAGACGTTATCTGCATCAGGACTATACTTTAAGAAGACGCAATTCATCCTTGTGCCTGAAGGAAGATTTAGGATTATTGTGTGCTATTAAACTCATGTGCACTTAAATATATATTTATAATCTAGTAAAAAAAATTTATGAGGATTATGCTTAGTAAAATGATAGGAAAAAAACCCATTCATTTCAACTCCCCTTCCAAAAGTGCCTGTCAGCTATTGTTAATAGTTATTAAACTATATCTCTAATACAATGTAAGCACACCATTTAAAAACATCTAATTTGCCCTTTCCCATTGCTGGCACTTTTTGTTACTTTTGCTATGAACGGGAACCACTTCATATGTGAAGATATAGCTTCTAGATAACTTTGGTTTAGGAATGGAAGAAAGGAGGAAACGCTAAACAGTAAGATCTTAAAATTATTTCTGGGGTCAAGATGCCTACATTTGATTACTCTTCTGCTTATTGAATCCTCTTCTTGCAAATTCATCAAATATAAATAGAAGAGTGTGTGCTCTCACATTGCTTTTAAAAATACTAATTTAGATTAGCTGGCATACTTTCAAGGAGTTTACTTTCTAATACAGGGAGACAAAATAGTTTCTAACTGCAAGTCAGACAGACGAACCCCAATGTCCTAAGGATATAGAGGTACAGAGCAATCTATAAAAAGCAATTAACTATATTAATTAACTATATTGGTTTCTGATGACAAACTACGATAGTGCCAAGGGCTTTGGTGATAAGAACTTTCTCTGTCAGGTCTTTAGTAACTATGACTCCCCCCTCAACGAGAGATCCAAGAGCTGAGCCAGAAACAAGGCTGATTGTACAGTCAGTGCAGATACTTCTGGGGCTCCGGAACAAAAAGACTATTTTCATCCAAGCTCTCAGGGCAGGTAGTTGTTTAACCCTCCTGGTAAATACTACCTCCTTCCTGTTTCCCCCTTAGGATGTACCTTAGTATTTCAGCTAGGCTAGCTGCTGCCTGAGGGTGCCACATGGTTTTGGTGGAGATGTGGGACTTCCTTTTGATGGTGAGAGGGCAAAGAGGTGTTGTTTCCAGGATTCTTTGGCTTATATGCACATCAAAGCAGCTGGTCAGCATTGGTATAGGTATATATGACATACCCTTTCCCCACAAAAGTTGGTCTCCTCAAAGGTTGCAAGTTTTGGAAGCAGATTTTTTTCAAAAAATACTTAAAATTTTTTTTCTTCGACTGGCCCTGTGCCCAGAAAAGGAAATCCCTCTTCCTCTTAATCCTGTTCTGTGCCCAAAGAAGGGAGGACACAACTTCCTCCTAAACTATAGGGCCTTTAAGTTCAATTGCTTCATGGATTAAACAGACTTGTGTGCTGTCTTAGAAACTTAACTATAATTTACATCCTTTCTTTGAAAAAAGAAACACATTCAGAATCCTCAGCAAATGACTTGAAATTTTCTTTTGCAACAAAAAATCCTTGTAAATTCACAATTATGTATCTTCTCCACCTCCCTATCCCCAGCAATCTGTTCTTATAAACAACTAGTTGCAATAAAATTTAGAAATTATTCTGGAAGAAAGAACCCAAGATATTAAGAGCAAATCATTTTGGAATAGTCATTTAAAGATTCAAATTCAAAACAATAGTAGGGGAAAAAAAAAACACTCAAGTCTCAAAAGTAGTTTTGAGATGGAAAGGATTAGGCTGCATGAAACCATAATTCAAAAATCTTAAGTCTAGCAGTCTTTTAGGATAAAATTCAAAGATTATTTCCAACAAGCTGGACAAATCAAATAAAAATTAAGTATGACTTAGAAATAAAAGGGGTGGGCTTGTTGAATAGTCTCCCATTAAAAATGAAAATATACTAAACCAGTATGTTTAGGAGAGCTGGTAGTGAAAAATCAACATTTCATATTCTATTTATGGTTCAAAGTTAATTAATCCTCCAAGTTCCTGTTTAAGTTTGCTGAATGAACGGTTCTAATACTCCCACTTAGTACTACAAGCTTCCTCCAAGTAGAGATTGGTCTCACTATATTAGATACAAAGTTACTTATTTTACTAGTTTGTCTTCCTAATCAGATCTACTTCTCAGCCCCCAACTCTAATTCAGTACTTCTCTCTCCCAATTCCTTTTTGTGTACCTTTAGAAATCCTTCTGTATCTTTAGACTCCTTTATATATAGGTCGAATGTTTCAAAAAACATTCCTGCCTCCTTGGTTTAACTTTTCTCTAAAGATGTCACACCTCCCTTAATCACCTTCTCAACAGTAGAAACTTTGCTTTCTCGACCAGAAGCAAATATAATTTTGTACTCTATAGATTCTCTAGTAACACTTCTCTACTGTGAATTCTCCACAACCTTTCCTTTTTTTCAGTCTTCCAACTATCCTTATGACAATCGTCTTCCAATGCTACTACTGCCTAGATGACTAAAATTGGTCAGAACTCCCTCACCACCTCCAAATACTCATGTCATATTTAAGGATTCAATATTTATGTGTTGGTGACCAAATACTCCAACCTAACAAATGCTCACTTCTCTTTAAGTTCAACATACAACACAGCATTTTTAGCCAATAGCTGTCTCACAAAACAGCACAAAGATCACTAACTTCAGGTATCTCACAGACTTCCATGGATGAAATTATCTATCCATAAAGATGACTATCAAATCAATTTGCCTAATGGAAAGTCTTAACCTGTTATTTCATAGGCATGTTGAACTCAATATATCTCAAAGTGAAGGTAGCATCTTCCTTATCCAAACCCTTTCCCTTTTGTATCCAAGGCGACATAAATCTCCAAGTTACTTATACTTGCAGCCCAAGTGTCATTCTAGTCACCTCGCTTTCACCTTCCATATTTAATCATTTACCAAGTTCTGTTGTTTCTGCATTCTCACCCCCTAACATTTCTTATATATTTATATACTCCTCAGACAATGGAAGCACTAGGGTCCAAATCTCACATATCACCTGATATCCGAATTATTGCAAAAGACTGCTGGGTAGTACCAGATAAATTTTCTACTATCTTTTTTTAAGCTGAGGTTAAGTGGGTTAACTGGGGTTAAGTGACTTGCTTAGGGTCACACAGCTAGGAGTACATTAAGTGTGTGAGGCCAAAGTTGAACTCGGGTTTTCCTGACTTCAGGGCTGATGCTCTATCTTCTGGGCCACCTAGCTGCCTCTCAGGTAAATTTTCAATAAGAACAAAGTTCTTCAAATGTTAAATTTGTTTTTGTCCTAGAGGTCATTAATTAATTTGATATACAGAAATGTGAAAAAACCAAAAAATAATGGTGTGATAATCTGAAAACAAATCAAATTTCCGGGGAAACAAGAACTGTTGCTATATGTAACTTTAGTATCCAATAATTGATTTATGTAGAAAAATGAATTAACCAAAAACAGGTCTTCTGCAAGTCTAACATTCTTCATGCAACATCATCAGACAAAACAGAAAATTATTCGATGTAAATGGAAATAAGATTTTAAACAAATAGATTCTAAAAGTTAATCTAAGGCTGATTTCCTATACTTTTGAGTTAATTCAATATCTTTCTGTCTTGATAAACTAAATAAAACATTCACTGTAAAGTCTATAGCACTTAACGGAACCAATCATTTTAAACTCCTAAATTTTGGGTCATACTATTTTTAAAGCCATTTAATACTCCTAAAAATATTTTTTTTTCAAAAGATACCAAAGCTAAGAAAAAAGCAAAAGTGCTCAGATGAGGAAATTAAAATTTGTATTAAAAAACACAAAAACACAAACTATCATATAGAAAACTTAATTTCAGGTGATTTTCAGATAATGAAATATAGGTCAACTTTGGAAACAAATGTAAACTTTGAATAAATCCAAAAATTGGTTCATAGATCATATATTTAGGTCTGGAATGAATCTTAAAAAGCCACTGAATCAAATGTCCCATTTTATAGATAACAAAAATGGAAATATTAAGCAATTATATAGTATTTTAATGTCTAAAAAATGCCATGTATACATATTACCTTTATCTGATTCGACTAACTATAAGGCAGAGGTGCTATTTATAGATGAGAAAATAAAACCCAGAGAAATTAGGTGACTTGCCCAGGATCACACTACTAAGAAGAGGAGGCAAGATTTGAAGTCAAATCTTTTTGACTTCACGTCTAGAGCTATACTAATCATACCTGATGACCTCTAACTTGTTAAACTGAACTAAATCTTTATCATGGGAAAGGAGACATCACAGTGACAGCTGGACCCTTTAGTATTTTTAAATGTGATGAAGAAAGGGGAGACATCAAGATTTACTCCTCTCTCTACCTATAATGCACAAGTTTATATCATATCAATTTTATAAGAAAAAACTGTTAACTTGAAATTTAAACCTCAAAGTGAAAGATTTTTATGATTTCTTGTACAGTTATTATCAAAAAGGTTAGGAAGTTAAATTTTATTTTAAAACACTGAATTACAGCTTCAGGATTATAAAAAGGACTTGAGTGCTACAAAAATTCATTGAAATGTGCACTTAAATTAAGAGCAAATAAGATACATATTTGCTGGGTTTTGCTAAAAATCTGCTAAAAATCCTTTTTTTTTTTCTGGCAAGAATACATTTCAGGCAATATGATATTCTTAAGAAATAGCATTGAGAAATACTAATGCTAACATCCTTTGCAAATAAGAATTTAAAGCAATTATACTTTTTAACACTTCCACGTTTTAAAAATAATTTACACTTGATTTTAAAATAAAATAATACATTTGGAAGTCATCTTACATCATCAGTATCTTTAACTCGAAGTATCTGTTCTCGAAGATCTTGTAAATCATTAAATGTGGACTGTGCTGTGATGGAGTAGACCAATGCAAAGCCTTGTCCATTTTTCATGTATAAATCTCTCATTGCTGTAAATTGTTCCTATAGTGGAAGGGAAAAGCAATAAAAGATAATATTGTCTTGACAACTGATCTGACAACTCCAATTATCAACAAAACTTCACTACTCACTAACATTGTAATATTGTGCAGTATTTCTTTACAATACAGCATGTATTAGGAAAATATTAGAATGGGGTGGGGAGAAGAGCCACATATCTATATCTCCAAAAGTATTTTTAAAAATATAACTATAACAATATTAAGATTAAAGTTACCTGATAATTTTTCTCAAACATCTGACACCTACTATGTGTCAAGTACAGGAAAAACTATACCTAAGGGCTGTTAGACACCAACCCACCTCCCAACTTACCATTTCACTTAGAGAGAAGTACAAGTTTATGCAAAAGAAATAAAAATTTTAACGAAACATTGTTTATTTAGATATGTACTTATAATTGTCAAAGGCACAAGTGATATAGATGGTCTCGGTATTATCTCTCTACTTGAGAGATAAACAGGACCACTGATACCAAATCCAGTACTTTTTACCCACTCTTCCCTAATATCTCCAACTACACTAGCAAATTTCTAATTCTCCACTACATTAATCATTTTTAACAATAAAGATATATCAATCACTCAAGACTTCTCTTCCCAACAGGTTCATAGTTTTAGGACATGCAGAGACTTGGGAGTTCTTGTACAGTAAGAAACTGATAGAAAGTAGCAGAATTGTGATACAAACCCCAGGTCTTGGTTCAATGAGCTGTAAAATGCACTCTTATCAATTAAAAATATAATTTTTAAAATTCGTTTAAAAACATCGTGTCCTATCATTACTACAAAATACTATGAAAAAATATGTAACATGCAAAAAAATGCACCTGTGATTATTTCCTACTTATATATATGCTCTATTACTATATTATGCTTCTGAAAGAGATGCATGAGAAAAAATTCAGGAATAATAAAACTTTTTTAAAATATCGATGCCAAGATTGATTTAAGAAATCTGACTATTTTAATGGCTACTATAAAATGTCAATATAAACACTGGTTTATAAGTAATTTTTCCATAAAGACTCCATAAGGAGTTCCCAATATGAAATCTCATGTCTGCACAAAATCACCCAAATAATGACAAAATGAATTTGTTTGAAAACAACCCCATACCGTTCCTGCAGTGTCCAAGATTTCAAGCATGCATTGTTGAGCATCTACTTCAACTTGCTGTTAAAGGGGAAAAAAAAAACACAAAAAACTATTTTATATAAAACAAAAAAATCACTCAAACATTTATTGAATATTTACTGTGCAAAATACAACAAATCTAACAGTCCTCCAACCTCAAAGAACCTGTATTCTACTAGGATAAAACACCATACACACATATATATAAGCATCTACAAAATAGATTAAAGGTGATGGGATAATCAGAAGTTAATAGAAATACTCTAGCTAAATTTTAAAAGATTGCTAAAAGTCTTTTTTACTCATTATATTTAGAATAGTTAAGAACCATATTTACAGCATTTTTTTTTAAGGAGCTGGGAAGGGGAGGAAGGAAAATATATAATTAAATACAGTATTTCCTCCCTTTTCATATTATGTCTTTTTCCTTCACTCTTTTTCTAGGGCGAGCATGTGAAAACTCGGTTTATAAATTTATAATTAAAAAGTGTTAAAAACAAGGGGGAGAGGAAGCTATAGGAAAACAGTTGCTGGCGATCAAAATTCCAGCTCTTCACTAATTATGAACAATGAGTTGTTAATATAGCATGAAGTCCATAAACAGAACAATCCATTTTTTTCAGAAATTATACCCTGTTTTAGCTATTTTATATAGCTTTATCTTTGCCAGTTTAATTTATGAGAACTATAAATTTAAAGATTTAATATTCAAGTCAGGTTAACTATTATTAGAGTTTCTGAAGTAGTAGTGATATTTGAAGGGGAAATCTCCCTATATATATCAAAAGAAAAAAAGTAAATTCATTTTAAGAGGTCATTCAATCACTAATGCAGTGTCACCATTCCACATCTAATTCTGTTCATGTTGCTACCCCCACATATTCTTTTATTTTTGAATGTGACTTTAAAATCATGAATAAATGCTGTACAAGAGAATCTGAGGAATACCACAGAACTTCCTGGGCTTTGGTTTCCTTCTCCTTTACAGGCCTAGATGACCTTCAAGTTTCTCCCCCCCCCCCCAGCTCTAAATCTACAAGCTATTTCATAAATTTCATAATTTCTTATTTTTAATGGATTGTTCACAAAATTTCCTTTCTTTGCAAGATATTTAAGAATTTTCCTTCTTATTCCAAAGACAGATCTTTGGTAGAAAAGGGACAGCCAGGGCAGCAGTTATCCAATATACCTTACAGCTACCACTCCCTTTCCCTTTTTCCTTAAGTATCCTTAGTCCTGTAGCATTTGTGGAACAAAGAGGAACTTTTAAGTATTTCTTTGACTTACTTATTTTTTCAGCAAAATTCATCATGCACATGGTATTCCTCAGATTCTCTTGTACAGCATTTATTCATGATTTTAAAGTCACATTCAAAAATAAAAGAATATGTGGGGGTAGCAACATGAACAGAATTAGATGTGGAATGGTGACACTGCATTAGTGATTGAATGACCTCTTAAAATGAATTTACTTTTTTTCTTTTGATATATATAGGGAGATTTCCCCTTTTATTAGGTGCTTTTAAAAATTGTTAAATGGGTAATTCCTGCTTATCTTCAAGTAGTACAGACAAACCTGGCCAGTTTACAATTGATGAAGATCTGGGATTTTGATCATCTAGCAATTGTCCTAGGCAAAATGAAATCATTCCTGACCTCAAAGAATTTATATTCTATGGAGTATAGACACAAGTATAAATGTGAAAGGGACAAGCATTTTAGGAAATGCAAAATAATTGGGGGATGGGAGGGCAAGAAGATAAGAGAACATATCTATTGAAGGAGAGCAGGGTAGCAAATATATAAAGGTTGTACTTAAGCTGAGTAGTGAAGGAAAAACTAGAAGATAATAAGATAGAGGTGAGAGGGGCCTGGAAACACTGATGAATAAATTTCACCTTGCTGGCTATATTACCTAAAAGCCAAGTATAGTGAGAAATGACCTATTTCTCATCACCACTGGTTAAAAACATCTAACATTCTTCCTGGTCTGTCATATCTTGGTGTTTGTGGAGTCAGCAAAATGGGAATACCTAACCTCCATTTAAAAACAAAACCAAAAACTTCATTAAAAAAAAAAAAATCTAAACAAAAGCCATGTATAGTCATATGAAAAAATGCTTCAAATCACTATTGATTGAACAGTTAATATGGCAGGAAAAGATAATAAAAGTTGGAGGCACTGTGGGAAAAGTGGACAGCAATACATTGTTAGTGGAGTTGTGAATTGATTTAATCTTTCTGAAGAGCAATTTGAAATTACGCCCAAGGGCTATAAAACTGTGTATACCCTTTGAGCCAGCAGTCTCATTACTGGGTCTTTATCCCAAAGAAATTATAAAATGAGGGGAAAGGATTCACACTGCAAAAATATTTGTAGCAGCTCTTTTTGTGGTAGTAAGGAATTGGAAATTGAATGGATGTTCAGCAATTGGGAAATGGTTGAATAAGTCGTAGTAGTACATGAATGTAATGCAATATTATTGCTGTATAAGAAATGATAAGCAGACTAGACTGATTATGGAAAAGCCTGCAAAAACTAACATGAACTGGTGCTAAGTGAAGTAAACAGAACCAGGAAGCCTATTGTACACAGCAAGACTGTGATAATCAACTATCATAGACTTAGTTCTTCTTGGCAATACAGTGATCCAAGACAATTCCTATGAAAATGCCATCCGCATAGAGAGTACTATGGAGACTGAAAGCAGATTGAAGCATATTTTCATCACTTTGTTTTAGTTTTTCTTTCTTGTGGTTTTTTCTCCTCTTTGTTCTGATTTTTCTTTCACAACATACCAGTATGGAAGTATGTTTGAAATGATTATACATGTGTAAACTATATCAGATTGCTTGCTGTCCTGGGGAGAGGAGAGGGAAAGGAGAAAAAAATTTGCAACTGAAAACTTTACATAACTGAATGTTGAAAACTATCTTTACATATAATTTGAGAAATAAAGTATCATTAAGTGTGTGTGTGGGGAACCAACCCCCTCTCCCACACGTTATTTTCATGCACACAGAGAACACTAACCTTCTAAATAGAATCATGAATTTCTATTTTATACCACTTTCTTAAAAAACAAATATATAATAAACCTTACATGTTTCTTTTCTAACTGTCTTATGTGTCTATGCTTCCTTCCTTTTTTTTTTTTTTTTTTTTTGCTACTCCATCCACCCAAAAGAGGGAGGGAAGGGGGAAACCAAACAATCAGTGCCAAGCTGGGGGGAAAAAAAAAGGGCACGCCATTTCCGCACCTTACTGTGTCACCTCAACCAGGAGGGAGGTACCTTCATCACAGATCCTCAGGAGATGTGGCTAGTCACTGAACTAATTGTTCACAGCTATTTGGATTAGTGTTATTCTTTGTATATGTTTTTTTTTCTCCTCCTGGTTCCTGCCTGCTTCACTTCTTTCATCTTAGAATGCTCTGAAATTGCCTGTTTTAAAAATTATATCCTATTATAGTCACATGACACATATTTGACCATTCCTGAATAGTATAAGAAATAATCTAAGGCACATTGAGAATCAATTCTTGGCTTTTTTCTTTAAACTTTCTTTCCCCCTTCATAATTAAGAAATTTGTTTTATTTGATTACTCCCTCCCCCAGTGTTAACCAAGCATACTCCTGTTTGTTTTCCTGCTGGGATTGGGGTATATGTGTGGTTTCTCAACTTTCCTTCACT
The DNA here is from genome assembly GCF_016432865.1 of Antechinus flavipes. NCBI lineage: Eukaryota > Metazoa > Chordata > Mammalia > Dasyuromorphia > Dasyuridae > Antechinus > Antechinus flavipes. The sequence goes on from NC_067402.1 coordinate 205,707,542, forward strand.
CATTTCAAATAAGATTGAGGGTCTTTTGATAACCACTTCCCCTCTCCAAATTTATATATTCTTTTTTACGCATACCTCATTGAGGAAAAGAGCATTTCCAGGTCATTTTTGAGTGGTGAGGTGGGGATAGGGCTGTCAGTTTTTGTATTCACATATTGTGGATTTCTCCCCACTACTCTTAAGACACTGTTTTTCTAATGTTCCTTGCTTTCAGAGAATACAATTCTTGGGTAAAGTTACTTTCTCTTCTAATATACTTATTCTCCTACTTTTTTTCTTTGAGAGCTTTAATCTCATTTTAAAAAATCATCTTTAATAATTTCTTCTAGGTATTCATATTTTTCTAGGTAAAAACTCCATTTTCTCTTTTAAGTGTGGGCATGTATCTTTACCAGGTTGTTGTTGTTCTTTTTTTTTAATGGATATGAAGGAATAGTGAATCCAAACAAGAAATTGACACATTTCCTGTACTTTACTCAATATAACTCTTCCCACAGAAGCATTTTATTCCAGTGAAAAAATTTTCCCCCTCTTATTCAGCAAGAAAAGTATTAAAGAATGTTCTTTGTTTATCTAATCATGTAAAATCATGTAAAACAGTAACTTTTTCTTACCTTTCTATATGAATCTTCTATCGTAGGATCATATTTTTCAACAAATATTCCTTGAACAAACTGTACAGTCTGTAAAAAATTAAAAAAAAACAATCCAACCAATTAGTTACTTGAGTGCTTAGTAAGTGAAAAAGACAAGAAACAGAGACAAAAATGGATGGTTCCTGTCCTAAAATAGCATTCTACTACATGGAATGGGAGAGGAGACTAACAAAAATTGTAATCTGTGATCTAAATGATTAAAAAAAGGAGGATGATCTTTGTCATGTAGCTAGAGATAAGAGTATTTGTTGCCTTAGCATCTATGAAATAATGAAAAAATGCATTTGGATAGAAACTTAACACAAAGATATTAAGTGGCGGAGATGGGATTCAAACTAAGTTTCTCTTAACCCTAAAAACCAACACCTTTCACTGAGCCTGGAAAACAGCTTTCCAAAGTAGGTCTTTTTTTTTTTTTTTAATTTAATACTAATATGTATTGTTTTTTCAGGGGACATGGGGGTGGGAAAACATTAAGAGATAGAGAAAAACTATTTCTAGGAATGAAATCATCTTTAAAAAAAAAAAACCAAACCTCTTTTTCTCAGTCAATACTTCAGCCTTTAATGGGCATAGAGATAATATGTGATACTTAACTGCAAAGTCAGGAAACAGATTTGGATGAGTCAGTGTGATCCAACATGAGACACTGGATTCAGTCTCTGAGGACCTTGTCTGAATGCTCTGCTCATTTAAATCTACTAAGTGACCGTGGGAAAGTTACAATCTTTATGAATCCCAGTTTCTGTTATCTATATGATGAAGCGTTTCTAAACCTATGACCCTATGTCATTTGTTAGGATCTTCCTGCTTCACTTAAGTAAAAATATTATATTAAAGATGAATTCATTTGTAGACTTTCAAAAGTTGCAGAACAAATAGCCATATAATGTACACACTAACAACTTAATTTTTTTTCTATTAGTATTGGGGACATTAGAACAATGTGTATGGTTCTGAGGGTGAATGTTCATGTATATAATTACCTGGTCCACGTATCCTATTCTTTTCCTTCTTGTTTAATTAAACCTTTAATCAATTAAGGATAAGTTTGTAAATTACTACCAGAAACTATCTTCCCACTCTCTTGACTAATGATAAAATCAAATGCCTAGGCTTGCTTTTGAGTTTATCAAAAGCATGTGAAATGTATGCAAATATTTTAAAAACTAATCATAAATGATAAGGATACTTTAACTCCCAACTATCTTACCCTTACTACCAGGAACTTGAAGCTCAATTATGGAGAAACCGAAGGTTTCAAATGATATACGATCATATATTCATATATTAATCCGAATTTGCTTATAACAGAAAAAGAATTTGGAGAAATGCAATTGCAATTCATCTTTTGTTATGAGCTCAAATTTGATCTGACAACAACTAGAAGCTTTAAAATGTAATGTTAAAAGTAAAAGCTAATATAAAAAGACAATATTCGTCTAAGAAATATATACCTAAACTTTAAAAGACAGTGTTTCAAAATCAATTTATTCTAACACAAATAGGACCACACTCACCAAAGCAGACTTCCCAACACCTCCCGAACCAAGAACAACTAGCTTGTATTCACGCATGGTGGAAGGTTGTAGTCAACACACTTCAGTATCTAAAATCCAAAAAAATCCATTTGTTTTAAAAGCATATACAAACAATAACTTACTATTCATGTGTTTTTTATAATACTTTTAAACAATTTTTAAATTTAATTTTTCTTTACTTAAGAGACAAAACTTTAACTACACTAATGACCTCAAAAATTTTTAAACCACTTTTTTAAAATGTGGTAATACAAATTATGAACTTTGAGCCCTTGTGGAAGGTCAATATTACAAAAAATAACTAATGATTGATCCTATTTTTAGTCTCATCATATATCTACCAGGTTTTAAATAAAACAAAAACCTTTCAAATGCACAACAATCTTAGCAAGGCCTTGACTGAGATCACTCTGAGGTTGGGTTATCTGAGAAAAACAATCAAAGTTTCACATACAAAATTATCACTGTACTTCTCCCTCCCCCTCTTCTCCCCTCTCCCCCAATCAACAGCTGAAATAAGAAAATGAAATTATCCCTGAAAATCATTTCACGGGAATCTTAAGTCGATGACCCATGACATATAGGTATATCGAATAAGGTATATAGGGTATATAGAATACCACTATACACTGGTGAAATGGGATAGCATTTGACCTAGACTCAAAATAACAATGAGACACATTATGATCAAATTTTACTCTAACTACTTTTTAAAGATCTGAACTTTTTGCTATACTAACACCTAACAATGATATGCTGACTTTGACAAAGATGGAAAAAACTACCTATGGAATATGCATTACTACACCTGTAGTCAAGTAAGCATCCATCTACCCATCCATCCATCGAGAACCGAAGCCAAAGATTTTGCTTCTTCCATTAATTCATCACAAAAGTCTTCAGATGTGCAGAACCATTTACAAATGTTTTGCATATTTTCCTCCAAATATTATTTCTATTATGCTAACAATTACAGGTTAACACCAATGTTTCTCCTATTTAATTATACTTTTTTATTCTGAATGTTTTTTTAAAATAATTTTTCAAAGCAACATTTTACATGATGGAGGGAGGCAAATCATTTAGTATCACATGGTTTAAAAAAAGTTTGGGTTTTGCTTATTTTTAATACCTAGAAAAATGATCTTGCCAATGCCATTTCAACAGATTAGATTTCGTGCTCTCTGCTGCTAAACTTAAGAGCTTTGTGTTTGCAGTTTAAAGTGATTATAACTTGTTTTGAGTTATTTCCATTAAAAAAAGTTGAAGGGTTTTTTTTTTTTTGGGGGGGGAAGGTAGAGGAGAAATCAGTTTATTCTTTTGTACTTGCCAAAATTAATGTTGAGAAATATTACATATTATTAAACATTCATTTTAACTTCCAAGCAATGATTTTATAATCAGAGCATACAGCATGACCAATTTGAAACAAATCTATCATATTAATGATGTTTGTTTCATTAAAAAAAAAAAAGATGAATAACTTTATATGGAAGTTGTACCTAAAAATATTTATTAGGACATTTAACGACATTTGGCTTAAGTGAAGTGGGCCAGTCTTGGTTTTGCCACAAATCTTCTGTGTAACTATAGATTGGTCATTAAAAAGCCTTAGGGCTTCTTATAGGGCTAATACTGTAAGGCTCCTATGTTATTTAAAGGCAAACTTCTGGATCATATCTCTTCTCCTAAAAACATTAACATAGAATGAATTTATTATGAAGAGATGTTATGTTAAAAAAAAAAAAGTGGTTAGAGAAAAAGGAAAGAAGATAATAAGCAGAGAGTTATCTGGCCCAATGATATATTGTCAAAACCACTATGGTCATTTAGTTTTTTGAAGTTTCTTAGCTTTAGACCTTAACTCATTTTGGGAAGCAGTCACAAAGTTTTGACAGAATAACCTTAGTAGCCCCATCTAGTTCAATACTATTTGAAATCCATTCCCTCAATACAGTGGTCATCAGTCTTTGCCTAAAGACTTCCACTGGAGCTAGTTCTAATTGTTAGGACTTCTTCATTACACCAGTAATTTTCATTATGTCATTAATTTACCTATTTGCAACTTGTAATTTTACCGTTTCCAATGATTCCAGGCAAGCTACCTCCTTGGACTTCAATTTCATCAACTAAAAAAATGAGGGAGTTGTTCAAAATAATCTCAAGTTCTAAAGCTATGTTCCTTAATTTAATTCTTCCAAGTGACTGCCCTTAGAATACCTGAAGATACCTTCCACATTTAAGGGTTAAACACACACACGCACGCACGCACGCACGCACGCGCCACAAAAGTAACAAATTGATAGCTTAGAATAGCATTTACTTTAAAGATAACGCTTCTTGGTCTAGAGGTCAGTCATTATACTTTCAATTTGGGCAATCCATAGTCCTATTGCCTATGTTAAAGAATAACTTCCAGAAAAGTCCCTTCAGGTCAATCTTTTTTGTGTCCTATGAGGTTCCTTTTCTTCACAACTTATATATTCAATGTGTACTATATTATTTTATACTTACTACTTTGGTTTGTTCAAAATAATACATACTTGGTTTATCTCCTTCAATTAGGAGACCTTCAGAAAAGAGCATGTTTTCTTATTCTGATAAATTCTTAACGCCCCCCTGCCCCCAAACACTTAATAAACAGTAAAAGAAAAGGTGTTCAGTAATGTTCTACATCTATTTACTTTATTTAGAACAATGAATTTTCAAAATTGCCTGGTAGAAGACATTTTATCTTGTAAAAATTATTAGGATGCATTACTTCTTCAAAAGTTGAGGCAGTGTGATATAACAGGTCAAAAATTGGGCTGTTAGAGTTCTTAAAGTAGTAAAGAAACAGCAGCTAGTTGGTATAATGAATAGAGCACCATCCCTGAAGTCAGGAGAACCGAGTTAAAATCTGGCCTCAGGCACTTAATACTTCCTGGCTGTGTGACCCTGGGCAAGTCACTTAACCCCAACTGCCAACAACAACAAAAAACCAGTAAACCTATGACCTCTCAAATCATAGCACTTGTTCATAAATGATAATAATCATTATACATAAAATAGACCAAAGTATTGTAAGAATACTAGAATATTGATGGCCACAGAGGAAACTTTTCTATTTAAAAGACACAAACGATAATATCATAAATAAGAGGAAAATGGAACAAATTACCTGCCATATCTAAAAATGATTGTGACAAGATATAGATTTACTGGAGGTGAAACAGACAATTTTGATTATGTAAGATTCCAATCTTTTTTTTTTTTTTGCATAAATAAAACCAAAAAAGCTAAAAGTAGAAAAAGAAAAATGGGAAAGGGGAGAAAAGAATTTTTGCAGCAAGTTTCTTTGAGAAAGGTCTCATTTTTAAGATACTTGGGAATAGAGTTCAATTTCTAGGAAAGACTGAATTCCATGAAGGACATTAGCTATAATATGGAAAGAAGAATAAAAAAAAATACTTGTGAATTCTCAGGAGCATTAAGTATTGCACTAAGAATTAGGAAGCCTTGGGTTTTAATCTGATCTCAAAATACTTTCTTCATTTGGCTCTGGGCAAGTCACTTAAGATCTATCTTACATATACAACTGACAGACTAAGATGATGGAAGGTACTGTTCTCTTTCTCAAAAGATAAGAGGTATGATGAAGGGAACTACTATATATAATTTAACCCAGCTTTCTGCTAATAGCCATGAGGAATAAAAAGGAAAGGTTTTTAAAGAAATCTAAATAGCTACAGAATGAGCTTGGTCTTTTCAAGGGCATGTATCAGCCCCCTTGCTGCTTCCCACCTAGAAAAAGAGGGACACATAAAAGCCAAAAATAAAGTGGCAAAAACATACATAAATAATGTTTAGAATTAGCTAGTGAGGTAAGGCTTAAAAAAAAAAAAAAAGCTGCATTATATTTTAACAGCTCTAGTATTTTCAACAATACCAAGACCACTGCAAAAGCACACCTCTCATAATAGCCTTCTTAGTGTTGCCATTTGACTGTGAAACATAGTCCAAGGTTCTCAGAAGAATTAAATTTACAAATAAGCAATTGGGAATGGAACGACAAATGATGAGGACAATTAGATTGTTTCTAGTGGTGAGAAAGAATGAAGGAAAAACTCAATCCTTCTATTATATTAATATGTCAGACAAGCTAAAGGAATAAGAGGCAAGAAATACTCCAAAGCATTCAATAATTTTATGAAGAATTCATAGTATTTTCACGTCTTTTGTTATTGTTTGCTTGAATTTTATTTTCTCTTATTTTTTTTTTCTTTTTGATCTGTCTTTTTCTTATGTAGCAAGATAACTGTATAAATACGTATGCTTATATTGGATTTACATATATTTTTACCATGTTTAACATATATTGGATTACTTGGCATCTAGGGGAGGGAGTAGAGGGAAAGGGAGTGGGGAATTAGAACACAAGGTTTTGCGAGAGTTATTGTTGAAAAATTTTCCTTGCTGTTTTGAAAATACAAAACTTCAATAAAAAAAAAAGTGCTTAAAAAATGATTAAGAACTGTAGTTGACTTTTTAGTAATCTTTTCCAGTACTGTCTAATAACAATTCTTTTGCAACTAAAGCACTGATTTTTAAAAATTCAAGTAGGGTTATTACATATTTATACCTTATAAAGATAAGCCTGAGGATATTTTCAGAAAGGCCTGGAGACACTTACATGAACTGATGCTAAATGAAATTAGTAGAACCCAAAAACCACTGTACATAGCAACAAGGTTAAGTGATGATCAACTGTGATAAAACTTGGCTCTTTTCAACAATGACATGATTCAGGACAATTCTAACAGACTTGTGATGTGGAGAACATTTTGTTCAGAGAGAGGACTATAGGGGCTGAATGCGGATCATAACAGTTATTTTCACCTTTTTTTGTTGTGATGGTTTTGCTCAAATTTGTCCCTTTTGGATCTGATTTTTCTTGTGTAGCATAAATGTGGAAATATGTTTAGAATTGCACATGTTTAACTTATATTGGATTACTTGCTGTCCAGGGGAGGAAAGAGAAAAACATGGAACACAAAGTTTTGCAAAACTGAATGCTGAAAACTATCTTTGCATGTATTTTGAAACTAAGAAGTTATTATAAAAAACAAGCCTATCCTAATCTGTTGCGGCATTTTTAAATCTTTACTCTGTAGTCCAGTTTGGTAACTTTTATCTTCTTCATGGATTGGTGGGTAACCTAAAATCCTTCTTCTTTAATGGGAAGAGGGGTCACTTGGCTATTTTTGCTTTTGTAACACTCTCCTCCAACAATTCTTCTAGAGGATTAAGCACATGGAGCCACAACACGGTGCCACAGAACCAGATTAAAATATAATTGGCAAATTTTTCAAATTGGGAAATACTTCACAAAATGAATATAAACAGAACAGATAAGGTAAACAAATAGTTTGAATCCATGTGCAGCCTCTGCAAACAAGTAGCCCCAGTTTCTATTGGAATCTGACCTCCTGATCCCCTATCCTTTATTCTCATCCCCCCCCCCCATTGTTTAAACTAATATAATATATTCACGTGTATTCTCGATTTAACATCACATCTACTTTTAGGATCTGGCTCCAACAATTGCCCAAGGATTTGATTTTTTTTTTTTTCGGGGTGGGGGGGAAGAGAGAGGGGAAAGGGGAAGGGAGGAAGGAAGGGGAAAATGCAGTCAGTGTGTCTCCATCTAACCTTCCTTATCCGATTTAAAAAATGCATAAAACAGGCATTATACTAAGCCCTGGGGTATTCCCAGCCAGGGTAGCCATATCCCCACCCCCTCCATCTTCTATATTTGCTATTACAAAATTATCAAGAATCTATACTAAAGATATTTAATGCCTAAAGGAACGAACATTTAATCTGGAATCAAGAAGCCACAAGTTTAAATCTCAGTCTTGCTCTCTGCGTCCTTTATGCTCTCAGGAAAGTCCTTTAATTGCTCTGTCCCCATTTTCTAAAAGCATGATTTGTAAAACATCTCTTTCACCTCTAAATTCTGTGATTTAAGCAGAATAATCTCTTAACAATTCAGCTCAAATCAAAATATTTATTAAAAAAAATAGCTAAATTGTTTTGTTTTTAAAACACTATATGTTAAATTTAAATGGCCAAAAAAAAATTATATTTAAATGCCTATTATTTTTGCCTCTTCAAGATTTGGTTGAAAAAAAGATCAAAGAGCACTAATGCTTTGGTAACACAAGCAATTTTGCACACCTCCAAAACGTCAGATTTCTGCATAACTCATAATTTTAAGACAAAGGGTTATGAAAATGCTAATCTGGAACACTTAACTGCTGGTTGCAAATGTTGGCTGACAATTCTCTTCATTATACACTAGTTAAATTTTAGTTAAATTCCAGAAATATCTGGTACTAATCTTTTAGTCGGAAGGTTCAATAAATATGAAGATGGGATTTTGGGGGAGAAGGTAAAAGGGAAAGAACAAAAAAAAGTAACAAGCAAAAAGACAAACTATAATTTCACTGATATAAGAAATTCCTGGGGAGGGAACTATTTACCAAATCAGGTTGGCATTTGTTCTGTAACTTAGAATGTTAAGAGAGCTGGCTAAATACCACAATTAAATGACTTTTTTGGGGGGGATGGAGTGGGGGAAAGAGCTACACAATAAAGGCAAATATTGGGTCAAAATGCTAGCACCTGAATCTGGCTGAAGCAGTTTCTCCATCCACTATAAGTAGTAGCTCAAAATTAAAACAAAAGAAAAAACCTCCCACCCTTAGTCAAAATAAGAATCATAAAATTCATCAAACTGCAGTCAAACAACTCATTATCCATATCTCTTTTTCGAGTTGTCTGCCTTTCTGATCAGTAAATACCATTTCCAAACTTCAACACATTTCACAGCTATTGATAAACTATATTTTAGGAAATCTTTTATAATCAGTATTATTCTACTACTATTGAAATGAATAAAGTTACTAAATCTCAGGCATCCTATCTAGATAAGTGGAACCCTGAACAATCATGAAATCTGTATAAGCTTTTATTCCATAATATTTTGATCAAACACTTTTAGAATGATTTAGAAAGTTTAATCAAAGGGGAAAAAGTACATAAAAGCGACTTTTAAAAAAGTATTAACTATGCTTGAATTTCTTAGGAAACTGGAGAATTTTGCTCTTATTTTATTGAGAACATATAAAAAAAGGTCATTCTAGGAACTACTCTTTTGTCATTTTATTTAAATTATTTCACAAATTGTTTTGTTCCTTTTAATCAATTACTAACTCTATATGGGCAAATTCATTCATATAAAGTGTGTCCTTGCTATTCAAAACTCCATTTTCCAATTTTATTATTGTAATCTATTAAATTAGTGCTCCACATCATTTCTGTAACTATTTAGGTTATCTGCACTGTGACATGTAGAAAAACCAGTGTCTTAAATCTCTGAATTGATTCTCTAGATTAAGCAACACAATTTTACCTGAAGTGACAGTAACAAAGATTACTTCAAATGATGATTGCTTCCTTTGAAGGCAAAGGAAATTTCTGGGTCTGCAAAGCCCCATTAACTTTTAACATTCTTTCAATGTGAGACAGACCATAGAGTGTTATCAGTATGTTGTACTACTTAAAACAAAACATTTTCCTAACAAGTATTAAGCCCCAAATGTAAAATTTTCATTTTTATCTTACAACTCCATATGTAAATTGTGCAACTTTGCATTCTTTTGACCAAATCAGAGTTTTGTGGATTTTGGAGGTATGATCTTAACCAAATTCAGTCAATTAACTTGGCAAAAATCCTAAAATTTCAGTTGGATGTTTTAAGAATTAAATTTTAAAGCTGGAAGGAATCTGAGTAGCAAATTAGTCCAACCCAATCACAAAAAAAAATTCCAACAATACAACCCCAGGTTGTCCTGCTTCTGAAGACTTCCCCCACATTCCCCACAAGGAAAAGAGGATGCACTAGGAAAACCCATCCTGGGGAGCCCTAATTATCAGGACATTTTTCAAGATATCAAACTTATTCTAGGTCCCTTGGGATATTCAATCAGTTTCGGTTTTTGCTTTCTGAGTCCAAAGAACTTGTCTAATCTGTCCTCAATAAAACCCTCCAAATACTTGATGAGAACCATCATATCATCATGTCATCATATCTTTTTCATCTTCTTCCTCCTCCAGGTTACTAAACAGTTGATTTGGGTACTTTATCTGCAAAGCTCACTTAGTTATGTGATGGTCATTCCTAAGAATGTTACAGCATGTTTGCTTTGTTACTTGGGGGGAAAAAAAAAAGTCGTAATATTGGTTTATAATATGAACAATGAGTGATCCATGTAGACCTATTTTTATTCATTTGTAAACATGGTCGAGCAATGTTTTGAAACACACAGAGTAAAAGCAAGTGAATTGAGACAATGCCAGATCTTAGCTTAAATTTACTTTTTATGTAAAAATGTTGGTGTCGTCTTTTTTTTTTTTTTTAAAAGACAGTAGAATTATAGTTTCATCTTCTGAGTTGTTTCCTGGGGTTGTTTGGTTAGTACTTCAACAATCTCTATGCAGTACAATAATTACAAGACACACAGAGAGACCACCCTTGTTGGAGGGTAGGGAAATATTTGTAATTTTTTTTTCTAATTTTAAATTATCTCCAGAATGGAGATGTAATCAGATTTCCTTTCACTTAATAAACATCAAGTTCCTCTTAAAAATCAAAAAAAAAAAAAAACAAAACAAAAAAAAAAACACACTTCAATCCACAATAAGTCTCCAGAATTCTTTCTCTGGATTTGGCCGCATTTTCTATCCCAAATTTATAAGAACTGTCTTGGATCACTGTATTGCTGAGAAGAGTTGATCACACATATCCTTGCTGTTAGGAGGTGAAGTTTAAGAGCTGATTTAATTTGCATTTTTTAAATTATTAGTGATTTGGAGCAAATCTTTCATTTGATTGATAATATATATTTCTTTCTTTTTCAAAACTGTTAGTTCATATCCTTTTACTACTTACCAATTAAGAAGTGTACCTATTCTTTTATGCATTTCTATCAGTTCTATACATAATCCTGGAAAGCAGGATTTTTATTGCAATGACTCAATTAACTTTCTCTTTTTATTCTGGCACCATTGATTTGGCTTATAGAAAAGCTTTTTAATTAGGAATTGATTGAAATTACAAGTTTTATCTTTTATAAACTCTCACTTATTCAATTAAGAATTCTTCCCCTTGTCCACAGTCAAAGAAATCTTCCATTCTCTAATTTAAAATGTTCATGATCTATCTGGAGTTAACTGTGATATAGTGATCTAAATCTAATTTTTGCAAGAATGTTTTCCAGTTTTCCCAGACCAGAAATTTTTTTTTTTTAATTTTTAAGACCAGAAAAACTGACTTTTTGCCCTTTATGTTAGAACAACTTAGAAATTTTACTACTACCCCACCATGATTTATTTTATTAGTTCCGGCAAGAAAATGCCAGATTCATGAATTCTGGCATTGAAATGGCACAAAAACAAGACTACAAAAGGGAAACAATTCTTATTTATTTTATTCTTTCAATAGTAGCAGACGAAGAGATCTGGAACCAGTGTCACAATGGAGAGCAATAGGGATACAAAGTATTGTCAGATAGAAAAGGGTTCTGCACATCCAGCCATTCTGGAGAGCAATTTGGAACTATGCTCAAAAAGTTATCAAACTGTGCATACCCTTTGACCCAGCAGTGTTTCTACTGGACTTATACCCCAAAAAGATACTAAAGAAAGGAAAGGGACCTGTATGTGCCAAAATGTTTGTGGCAGCCCTGTTTGTAGTGGCTAGAAGCTGGAAAATGAAAGGATGTCCATCAATTAGAGAATGGTTGAGTAAATTGTGGTATATGAATGTTATGGAATATTATTCTTCTGTAAGGAAGGATACATCCTTCCAGCAGGATGAATACAGAGAGGCTTGGAGAGACTTACATGAACTGATGCTAAGTGAAATGAGCAGAACCAGGAGATCATTATATACCTCAACAACGATACTGTTTGAGGCTGTATTCTGATGGAAGTGGATCTCTTCGATAAAGAGAGCCTTAATTGATCAAAGATGGACAGAAGCAGCTACACCCAGAGAAAGAACACTGGGAAATGAATATAAACTGCTTGCATTTTTGTTGTTCTTCCCGGGTTATTTATACCTTCTGAATTCAATTCTCCCTGTACAACAAGAAAACTGTTCGGTTCTGCACACATATATTGTACCCAGGATATACTGCAACCCATTCAACATGTAAAGGACTCTTGCCATCTGGGGGAAGGGGTGGAGGGAGAGGGGGGAAAAATCGGAACAGAAGTGAATGCAAGGGATAATGCTGTAAAAAATTACCCTGGCATGTGTTCTATCAATAAAAAGTCATTAAAAAAAAAAAAAGTTCTGAACTCGGATCTGACTATTAAAACAAGAGGTATCAAACTCAAGTATGCTAAATCAGATTACAACATAACTGGGAAATGTTTAACAAAATAAAAAAATACATATGACAACACAAATAATGCCAATTTGAGTCTGATTCCAGTTTTTACATCATGCTACTTCTTCATGAATTTAGTAATTATTTTGCAGTCTACTTCCAGCTGTTATCAAGTTCCATAAAATTAAGAAAGTTGTATTGGACGATTCCTAACGTCCCCCAAATTCTCAATTTTAGTATCTAAAGACTAAGTTATAGGACAAATTTAAAACTTAACTTTCACAGGTAAGTGCTTTGCACTGCTTCTTTCCATTGTTGTAGAAAATGGAATCAAATTTATATAAGTGGTCAAAGGATACGAGTAAGATTTTTTTTTGAAGTGTTGTCTTTTCTTTCACATTGCCTACATTTTTTTCTGTATTTCTCATCAAAGAGCCATTTTTTCATAACAAAGAATTTTTATAAAAACAAAAGGTAAAATACTAAAATTGATCCGTACATTCAAAGAGATATTAAATATCATATTTCACATCTGTGAATTATGACATCTGCAAAGGAATTGGGGAGTTAGAACATCTTTTCATAGCTCCTCTTTGGAGACTAAACTTGTTTTTCAAAACACTATTTTGATTACTTTGTGATCATTTGTAGTCACTGTACATTATTTTCTTGGCTATGTTTATGTCATTTTGTATCAGTACATATAAATCTTTTCATGCTTTTCTGTATGTTATGCTCTCCAGTTGTAACAATAATATTCTAATGTATTAATTGATCATTTTTTAGCCAATTAATAGTTATCTATTTTGTTTCTAGTTTTTCACCATCACAAAAAAAGTGCTGCTATAAACATTTTGATATATATGGAGCCTTTCTTTTTTGTCAATCACCTACTAAGAGTAAATTCTAGCAGGTAAATCTCCAGGACCAACATTTTAGTCACTTTATTTGCTTATTATAAATTGCATAAATATTTAAAGGACAAAAATTGAGATAGGTTTTACACTTTTTTAAAATTAAAATTTATTTAATTAAATTTAAAATTTTAAAAATTCTTGGGACTCGCTCTGTTGAAACTTCTGGGGGAAAAAAAGTCTTTAAAATCCTTGTTTCTAATCTCTATGGGGAAAAAATTGGACACTAATGCCAATGTCCATTACAGTTTCAGTTAAGAATGACTTCTGGAAAAAACAACAACAACAACAAAAAACAACTACATAAAGCAAGTGAACAAGATAATCAAGGATTTGTACTTTCACTGGTCTGAATACTTCCTATACAAAACTGTAGATTACAATGTAACACAAAATTTAAAGGTTATCTTGGAAAATTGTTGGACAAAAAAATCCCACATACCATGGGCAATATGGCTTCTGACCTTTGTTATCAGAGGATCAATGGACCTATAACTTAAACTCTTTCCAGCTTGAACTTGCTAGAAGTTATGCTCCCTTAGCAAAACCTGAGAACCCAGAATCACTGACATACCATTGTGAAGCAGCAGAATGTTACTGAGTAGAATGGAATAGCTGATTTGTATATAGTACTGTAAGCATTTATTGTGATGCGTTATTTTATTTATTATTTTGTGATACCAATATCTATTATTTTACATTGTTTTATTTGAGGATAAAAGTTTAGACAAGTGATTTGAGTTCAAGATAGAAGAGAAAAATACCACTTGGTTTAATCAAGAAAGAGCTCTTAAAACGATTGCATTCCTTTTTGTTAAGAGAAACAAGTTAGAAATTCCTTAAGGAGAGCAGTTTACACACATGAGAACAATAAGGGGTGAAGACGAGACAAAAGAATGTGTGGGGATTAGTAAACTAGCATGAATCTTGTGCAGAATGTAAAAGGTGAAGTAGCTATAGCTAGACTGGTTGGTACACTGGAAATAGCCACGTCAAAAAGAGTTTAAGTTAGGAAGAGGGCCAAGTTTTGGGGAAAAGATACTTAATTCTTCTTTTGTACATTTAATTTGAGATGCTTCGAGGACATCTAGGTCAAGTCCAGCAGCATCTGAAGATTTGGATGAGTCCAGCTATTAGAAATGAATATAGAGGTATAGAGGACAGAAATATCTATGGTCAAGACTCCTCCATGGGAGGAGTCAAGATCATCAAGAGAGGATGCAGAGCACTCAGAACAGAGATGATACACCAAAGGGGATAGGACATGAATGACAATTCTTCAAAGAAAACTTAACAAAGCTGGCTCAAACAGGAAAATAAACAGGACAGAATAGTGTTATAAAAACCTAGTTAAGGACAGATAGTCAATAGCAACAAAAAGTTCATGGAAAGAACAGTTTCAGTTGCTATAAACTGCTTTACATATTATCATATTGGGGAATGTCTTATTCAGTATCCTCAAACCTATCCTACAGAGTTTCCATGAAGCAAGACAACATCACAATTATTACACGAAGAAGGAAAACTAGAGTTTTGAGTGAATTACTTAAATCGGCATGTAATAATATAATTTCATTAGATGGACTTTTTTGGTAAGGATTTTAGTGGCTTTCAGTTTTACTTCAGTTACATACTAGTAAAAGGAAATTTTTCAACCACTGGATTCTTAAGTTGTAATGGATGATATCTCTCAGTTTGGGAGCACATTAAGAATAAGTGATACATTAAACATGAAGATTCCTGACAGCTTTAAATCTATTAGCTCAGTGATTATGATAAAGGCTAGCTCAGATGTACCATTTACCAACTCTCTCCACCTCTCTTCATAGATTCCAACAAAGATCTACATCACATTTGATAGAAATTCTGAGGCTGTTTGAGATTCTGCTAACCTGCTGCTTTCAGGGATAACAACTTTCTTCTAAAAATATATATGTAGGACAATTGGTTCCATTATACCATACATGCATATCCATTGATATGTACCCAAGTATAAATTATGTGGCAAAATATTAGATAATAATTTAATAGCAGATTCAGGTTCAAGACTTTCCCACAGCTTACTTATTCATTACTTACTATTTACTGAACTTTGTGATGAACTGTATATTGGTACAGGTGGCTTAATTAGGAAGCACAATATACCTGATTTCCTGGACAGCCTTTATTTGTTTTCTATGGAATGTATCCACTTCTCTATCCCAAACCTCTTACACAAGGGGTATTTATACTAAGCTGCTTTGCACAGCTACTCAAGTACCACAACTGTTTAGACACGTTTATCCATAAACAGTACTTACTAGTTCTTTAAAATTCAGTTTAGTGAATTGTACTTGTTTTAGCATTACTCCTCTCCCCCAAGGAAACAATCTCATGATAAAAACAATCTTCCATCTAAACTTTGTTATCTAGAATACACCAATATCCTGGTTCTTCCTGGTTTCCTTCAAAATGCCACTCTCAGAATGAAGGCCCCTAAACTCTAGTTCCAGGAGTCATTGCCCTCTCCTAAATTATGTATTTATTTTGTATATACTCAGAAACATATAGTCTCCACCAATTGGGTGCAAAGATCTTGTTACTTGATTTTGTCTCCTCAGTCCTATCAGAGTGTAAGACTCAATTCTTGCTGAATTACGTTTCCTAAAAAAATCCAACTGAAAAAACAATATACTATTGGGAAAATATACAAGAACACAAGTCAACTTAAATAAAGTTTTGCTATCAAAGGGCTATTGCAGACAAGAAATGTCAGACATATACATATTTGTTAAGTATTACTGATAAAGAGAAATTCTACTTCAGGTTTTGTGATATAAATTTCTTTTGAATATGATAATCTAAAACTCAATATGTTATATATTCCTAATGTACATAAATAAAAAGGCATGCTGATCAAACCTTGTACTGTCATTGATGTTTCCTGAAGAAATATTACAGAATGAGACAGAAGTAACTATATTCTGCAAATAGAACCCATTAAGAAAAAAGAAACTTATAAAAATCCAGCCCAAATAATAAGTAGTTTATGATTTGGTCTGTCATGAGTACGAGAAATAACAATTTTGATGAAATTAGTTATATTCTAAAGAAATGTTATTGAGGATATGCACAAGAATCCAGAATAAAAAAATTTTTTTTTCATTCTCCTTAGCTATTAAGTCCTTATTTGTGAAAGCAAAGATCACAAAAGTTTCTTTATTCAAGCATCTATATAGTATGGTAAAACATTCTCAGAAATCATAATAAAACACAGTAGAAATTCCAACATATGGCAGAATTAGAAGGAACACAGCAGTATCTTCTCTGAAATAAGAAGTTACACATACACACACACACACACACACACACACACACACACACACACACACACACTCTCTCTCTCTCCTTAGCTTCATTCCATTCCAAATTGAATTTACACGCTTTTAAATGCTCAACAAAAAATCCTAAGATGTATGCAATTCTCATATTGAGAAATTAATTATTACTCTGAAACTCAGGGAAAAACAAAACAATGAAAAAAAACCAATACAGCAGCTTAAGGGGTAAAGGAAAGAAAAGAGAAAAAAAGCCATTCCTAAATGTTTCATCAATCAAATAACTAGGTGTCAGATACTGTGCTGGGAGCTAAAAATTATGCAGCACTTGCCCTCAAAGAGATCACATTCTATGTGGGGGGAAAAAAAATCTAAGTATATATAAAAGGTAATGGGGAAGGGTATTAGCATCTAAGATAAAGGATACCTATTAACTACATAACTAAGGTTAAGAGAGACGCTTATTATTGCAGTTGAACACTATCAAACAAGTTTTAAAGACAAAGCATAAGATTCTATAGTCACATTCTTTTATTTAGGTTGGCCAAATTGGATGTTGGAGGAGTGAAAAAACAAGGAGGAAAAACTTGAAAGGCATTTGAATCTCCTTCAATTTGAGGATGTTATTATAAACACAGCAACAGCAGAAGTTTATGTCTGCCAAACATGCAGACAGACATCTGAGACAAGCAATGTGGCCAGTTTTTAATTCTCAAGACAAGGGTCAACTGAAATTATTACATAAAGTTGTGACAGAGAGGCTGCACAGCTTACTGGATGTTAGTTTCAAAGTCAGGAAGATTTGGGTTCAAGTTTTGCATTGTACATATGCTAGCAGTTTTACCTAGGACAACTCAAATCAATCTTTTAACTTCAGGGCAAATCACTTAATCTCTCCAGGATTTCACTTCCTCATTTATATAAAATGAGAAAATTGGATTAGATGAGCTCTAAAGGTACCCTCCAACTCCAAGTTCTATAGTCCGAGATATATTTTGATATCAAAAGATTAAAGAACTGATGTGAAGAATATTAAGTCAAGAGACTGACAACTTCATTCAAAGGCATTTTCATAAACTTAATAACTGGTTAGTAGTTAATTCATAATTGATAGAGAATCATTCACTCATTAACAATTAATGTCAATATGCCCTTGCTGCTATAAGGAATTTTACCAACATGTTACACTTTTAAAATGTGCCAATCAACTCATAAAAACGTCTCTGGAGGAGCAGTTAGTTGGCCTCAGTCACTTAACAATTTCCAGTTAAGTGATCCTGGGCTAGTCACTTAACTTTAACTGCCTCAGCAAAATGGAAAAAAGAAAAAGAAAAAAAAAAAAAAGAGAGAGAGAGAGAGAGAAGAGAAGCAGAGAAAAGAGAGAGAAAAGAGAAAACATCTCTGGTTCAAGCTTTTTCTTTCTTCAGACAAATTAATTTCTGAGCAATCAGAATAAATGAAGGATAAAGGTTTCATGAATTGTCCAGAATGGTTTGACAATTTGAAGCAAAAGATAGGGAATGGATGTGTGATCATTTTGTCACTCAGAAGGAACTCAAGTCACCTTCTTCACTTAGAAAACACAAGCATTTACAGCAGAGGTAAGCTCCAAAAATTTTTTTCCTAAATTAAAAGCTCAAATATTTTAAAGACAGAACTTATCCTGTTATCCACTGAATGATAGATCTGCATCAGACATAGATATAGAATTGATACAGCAACTTCATGAAGGCTGAATAGTTAGATGCAGAAGATTATGGTCTTTGTACTAGATGGTTAAACCACTAATCACTGATTAAACCACAAACTTAAATTATTCTTCTAGTCCACTAAGATCTACCATTACTACAAAATCTAATTCCTTTAAATACTTAAAAAACCCCACCAAATCCTTCAAATGAGCTGATTCACCCTCTTGTTCTATATCCTTCTTAAATTAAGTCATCAACTGCATCTTTGAATTGACAATTCTTGAAATGATGAATACTCTAAATCTCACCAGTTTACTGGATTTCTACTCAAAAAAGTGTCAAACATGCAGCATATTGGCTGCATGCTTCCTAAACCAGATAAATATGCAATTGGGAAATATAAAACAAAATAAAGCTAGAAAACAATTTATTAATGTGTTTTATTATATCTTTATTTATTTTGTTCTAATATACCATTCATGTATATCTTAGGCTTATTTAGCATCTTCTTAGATATGAGTTCATCTTTTCTACACCAACAAGAATATGTGGTTTTCAGGTGGCCATTTTTTACTTTAAAGGTTGCCTAATTAGGCAATTTCATGGCAACAAAGCAACAATCAGCTAAATTCACACTTTGCTGTCTATCTCTTTTGTTGTTGTTATCGTTGTCCAGGTGATTGGGGTTAAATGACCCCACTGCTAGTAAGTGTTATGTGTCCAAGTCTCAATTTAAACTCAAATCCTCCTGATTTAAGGGCTGGTGCTCTATCCACTGCATCACCTACTGTCCCCATTGCTGTCTCAAAGGAAGACCTGTTCATTTATTCCTTTGTCAGATCTGCTTAAAGAAGCAGCTTGGTCTAGTGCAGTGGTCCTCAAAGTGTAGTCCAAAGAATTGTTGGGGTCTCTGAAACCCTTTCAGAGGGTCTACAAATTCAAAATCATTTTTTATTTCTAATATAGTAAATAGCTATAAATATAATCCATGTGAACAAAAACTCTGAACAGATCCTCCATAGTTTTTTTTTTTTTTTTTTTAAAACAACATGAAGATACTGAGAACAAAAGTTTGAGAACCACTGGTCTAGTGGATAAAGAAGACCTGGATTCAAGTGCTACTACTGAGGCATAATAGGTAGTATGATCCTTTGCAATATTAAGTCTCTTAACTTCTCAGTGGTCTTGGCAGATCTTAAATTGCTCCCCTCCCCCACAAAATTTCCATGTGTATTCTCATTGTACCATTAATCACAGAGTCAGTCCCCCTTACCAAATCAGCACATATTTAAGTGTCCGTGTAGAGGCATGCAGAAACAGGGTTGGAAATAGAGTGTCCCAAAAGTCTTAGTTTTAAAGTTATTAAAGCTTTGTTATGCCATTTTCTGCATAAATCTCATCAAGAACTTTTGGGACACCCTGTAGAAACAAAGACTTATGAACAGAATGGGAATTTAATTAAGTTTTGAAAGAAGGGTAACATTTGGCTAAACTGAAGACTGGTGGACAGTTCGGGCAAATGAAAAGAACTGAAGTAAAAGTGATGAGGATGGACAACACAGGGCTTAAGTGGCCAAACAACAAGGAATAATAAATTATTAGTTAAGATGTGAGGCTGGAAAAGTACACTGAACCTAGATTTGTGGAGTCTTTTATATTCACTCTTCCAGATCGGAAGATTCTACCTTTAGACAACCAAGATAGTCAGTTTTACTCAGTACATTGATTAGCTCAAGGAAGAATTGTGCCTATACAGACAGGAATATTTATGGATAAAAAAAAAGAAACTATATATAATATCATGATAGAAATCTTAATTAGTTTTCATAAACTTTAGAGTAGTGGTGACAAACTCAAATAGAAAAGGAAAGTCACTAAACTGATATATTTAAGACATTAAACATGGACACAATCTTAATGGGAAAATCAACTTAGCATGTATTTTCTTCTTTCCCACAAGTTAGCTTGTTGTTGCATAATTAATTTTATCCTTTGCTTTTTCAGTTGGCAACCAGAAGAATAGAAATCCTAGCCAATGGCAACCTAGTAATTAATGTTATGTTCTGGATTAAAATATGATCTTAGTATGTGATATAACAAGAGCTCTGTCAAAACAGTTAATATGAGAAGGACCAAAGTCACTTCCCCTCTTCCCTTTCCCTCCCTAGTGGATTATCTCATTTAAGGGTGGGTTCTAAAATACTTAAAATCACTGAAGCTCTACAGTCAAGTTAATATTTTCACACTGGGTCTCACAATTACTTCACACCCCTTTTTTCTTCCTGTCAAACTCAGGATAGAACTTTTTAGACTCTATACTCTTTCTGTCCTCTTATATAAGGAAACATATAAGAATGTTATTACTTCTAGTGTAATGCCTCATTATGGTATAAAGGTGACTGGATTCTGGAAGCCCTTTGGCAGGTCCTAGCTGGCTGCAAAAGTTTTTAATACATCCTGACTTTTGCTAAGTTAGAGGATGTGTACTCTCTTTAAATACTTACTATGAGAGCCCCAATATAGATTCTTTATTTATTAAGGAAGAGTAATAAAATAACTATAACTAAATTTTTGAGTATTTCAATAATTTCAAATCTACCTGGTGAGCAACTATGTGGCCAATACCAACAGTTTCAACCTCTTTATTTGAAGTTGGTAATCTGATTCTTAATGTGCAAAAAACCATGAAAATCACCAAGTAAAAATTCAAAAGATGAAGCTAACAAGGATCACTCCTGAAAACCTGAGAGAAAAAAAGTATTTATACTTGATGAATTGGAACATTACATTCAAACCATGAATATACATATTTAGGTCAGAATATTTTAGGTGGGGGATAAAGGAGATCTAAAAGACATTAAACCTAACCAGAATGGAAACTTATCCAACTGTCACTTAACCACTAGCATAATCTATAGAAGTTCAAGTACACAAGAGAGCTCAGTCAATGCATAAGTGCTTATGGAATAATGACAAGAATTCATAGAGAATCAATGAACTTACTGGCATTTGCAGTCATGTAGCTGTGGTGAGCAAAAATGAAAGAAGGATATGTTGCCACATAAGACCATGCGTTGGGCTGAATAAATAGTAATTAAAGGATGAGTTGTATTTAGATTGAGGGGGGAAAAATCAGTATATAGACAGAATATTCATTTTCTAACACCTATGGCTAACTAATTTGCAGTCCACCAAAATAACGTTACTTTTAAATTCCAACTATGCTTTAACCGGACCATTTTCATTTCGGTTTCACTCATCTTCATGGTCACCTAGTTACTTTCTAGAATTGAAGGGCTGGAGAATAAAGTATGTTTGAACTCTTGGCTTTTTGCCTCCTCTCACAGTATTTTTTTTGCAGTACCATCAATATAACCTGCCACATAATTCAAACCACTGAGTATACTTTTATAGCATTTGGAATGTTTTCTTCATTTTCCTTCTCACTGCATCTGATGAATTAAAAGTAAAATGCAAAAAACTCCATATTTATACTGAACTAGAACAGATGTGCTTAACCTGGACTTATGTATCATTCTTTAAAATAATGTTTCTAAATGAACAAAATAAGATGCAAAAGATTATAGAGAGCAGTTAAAAGAGGGAGTGATTAGTTTTAGGAAGGTATTTCTACAAGGGTACACCTCATCTGACTTTACTATTGCTTTGTTTTAATTTGCTGTGAAATTTTGCCCTTTATTTCAGAATTACTATAAAACAGAAGTGGAAATTGGGCTGGGCAAAATTCCAAGTAGCAGAGGGAACTTTGAACCTCTCTTCCATTACAAATATAGGTATCATTTAAAGTACAGAGTTTTAAATTTCACCTTCTTTATATTAAAGCTGGATATATCCAATTATATAATGTACCTGCTATCTTCCCTGTTACAATGTAAAATCCTTGAGAGTAGAGATTACCTTGTTGCTTGTTAAGATTAAAATATAATAGTTCTTTTTCTAGCTTTAAAACTTATTAGGGGTGTGCTCTGGGGAAAATGAATTCAAGTTCTTGGGCCTTAAGTCTTCCAATCCCTATCAGCCCTACCATTCTCAAGTGGTTAGTATAAGGATCAAAATGAGCCATCATATGAAAAATGAAGTACCCTATTAAAGATAACATAAGCATTACAGACGTCTGTGGTGTGGTATGGTGATTGTAGGATTGTTAGAGGTTATCTTGTATGGGTAATAAAATAACTTCAGCTTCTATTTGGATACTTCCATTGAAGAGATCTTTTAAAAACAGTCATTTTTCAATTCAATAAAAATTGACCTAAGTACCAAAATGAGATGTCGGGATATGAAGAAAAAGAAACTAATCCTGTCTTCAACGGTTAGACACTGTACTGAAGGAAAGGAGAGAAGACAACACGAGCAAGTACAAGTGTACACCCCCTTACCCCCCCACCCCGAAAAAGTGAGGGGAGAAGCACCAACAAGTTGGGCAATCTTGAACAGAAGAATAATTAGTTTCCAAAAGGTAGAGGATGAAAAGAAAGGAGGATACTTTCTCTTGGGCTATGTGACAGAGTCAAGTGATGGAATGTTACGTATGGGAAACAGTAAGTAGGCTGGTTTGGTTGGACCTAAAGGGTGGAAGTCCCAGGTAGTCAATCTAGAAAAACATGCTGGAGCCAGACAGATGATCAGTATACATCCAAGATGGGATTTGAATGCAGAATTTTTTGACTCTGAGCCTGGCTTTCTTGTCACCATGTTATCAAATAAAACAATCAATGTAAAATGCTGTAATGTTCTAAAGTGGCAAACACTGATAAAACTTAAGTATAGGAACAATAGATTCTTCTTTTTAGGATCATCAATCTGTCTGTTGGGTAGAAGATAGATTGTAAAGAGAGAAGAGGCTGGATGCAGGGAAGTTAATTTAGAATGCTGTTGCAATCATATAGAGGAAAGGCATAAAATCTTGGATTAAGGTAATACCTTAATGGCTAGAAGTAGAGAGATGTGAACTGATGGTAGATACATGACGATAACAAGGCATAACTACTAGAAGTCTTCCCTACATGTTTCAAGGATGCTATTTTGTCCCTCTGCTGATAGAGATCACAATCCCTATACAATTTAATAATCTTTGAGAGTCCTTGTTGCTGAAAAGTGCATCATCTACTAGGCAATTTAGTGTCAAATATCTGTATACTCAGCTATGTTGTTGGTCTTTAGATGACAAAAATGTATTCCCCATCACTTTGCTGGCACTCAAAGGCTTGGTAGTGCCTGTTTGAGTTTGCACTATAATGGCAAAACCTTGAAGAATGCAGGTTTGTCTCCAAACCATAATATAGCATCAGGGCAGGAGTTTAAAGAGGCCAAAGATAGATGTTTAAAAATGAAAGATTCAAAGCACCAATTTTTGTTGTAGCAGTAGTCAATAAACATTTATTAAGTACCTACAATAAGACTATTTGGCAAACACTGTGCTAAATGATGGGGATACAAAAGAGGCAAAAGATTGCTTCCTGTCCCTAATTAGCCACAAACTAAAGGATAGATAAAACTGTATTATGTGCATTGTTTTCTAGTAAAAAAATAATAAATGAGAAATCGTGAGAAAGATATGAAGACTTATTTCAACTGATGTAGACTGAAGCAGAACCAGGAGAATACACATTGACTACAACAATATAAACAAAAAGAACATTAAAAACAAAGCCTGAGCCTCTCTAAGCAATCATAATGCCCAATGTTGGTTCTTTGCAATAGATTATGAAACCTACCTCCTCCTCCCTTTTCACAGAGGTATTGAATTCAATTAAAGTAAATGTACAGATCATTGTTTTGGTTTTCCTAACTATTTTTCTTTGTCATAAAAAATTTTTCAATGCTTGTGTGATATATATGTACAAAAATAATCATAGCAACTCTTTTCATAATAGCCAAAAATATAACCAAGTCAATGCCCATCTACTGGATGAATAGCCAAACTGGTTATGGTGTAAGAATAGAATAGATTATGTCATAACAACTACTATATGAACACTTTTAGAGGAAAATGAGAAAATCTCTATGAACTAATACAAAGTGAATGAACAGAATCCTAACAGTAGCCCAATTCATACAATAAAGATTATGAAAGGGAAAAAAAGCCTTAACTTTGCAATGATAAACTATGATGCCAGAGATGACAAATTACAAAGCCCAAATGCTACTAGCAGAAAAGACTTAAAATGCAGAATGAAATATATTTTTTTTGGACATGGCCGATGTGGAAATTTATTTTACTGAGCTATGCATATTTGTTATGAGAATTTACTTTCTCTAATAAAGAGGCAATGAGGAGGGGGAATAAATGCTAAAAATACCAATGTGTTTGGGGGAGAGAAGAAACACAAAGCTAAAAACATAAAGACAAAAAACACAGAATTTTATTCTGAAGCCTGAATACACTACACTACAAAGTCAATAGTTGATATGTTTGCGGCAGAGAAGGGAGAGAAACTGAGATGACCTTGGGCAGCAAGAACAAACAAAACATGAAGGAAAGTGAGGCACTTGGTAAGGGAGAAATTCAGAAAAGCAGGTTGGGATAAACAAATTTTGAATAAGCAATTTTGGTTATAACCTTAAAAACTGGAAAGAGTGCTAAAAAGAGTACTAGAGTTTGATGATTACTTGAGTTAAAATATTTAATCTAAGTCAGTTTAGCTGTTCTAATTTAACTCAGTTTTCATCTATTTCATTCCAATTCTCCTTATTCCTTCCCTCCAGACAGAGACATACACAGAAGACTGGGGTTCAAATTTTGCCTCTGACCCTGGAAACTAATTTGTTACTTTACTAACTCAGAGATTCAAGAGTGTGAACTGCCAACTACATGGACTTAATGTTAGTCAAGGGAGTGTCCCACTTACGTGAAATCACAAGTCTAGACCAGAAAATTGCTAATCATGCTCCAATAAATCTATCCAAACACTCTCTAGACCTATACTGCCCAAGGACAATTTAGATGTCCCCAAAGCACCTCAAAACCAACATGTCCAAAATACAACTTATTCTTTCTTCCCAAATTCATCCCTCTTTCAAACGTTCCTGTATCTGTAGAAGTCACCATCAGGATCACAACTTGACTCCTCCTTATCCTTCATATTGTTTCCAATTCTTATTGATTATAATCCAATCTTCTCTTCTCCATTCATTCCAGCCATTCCAGTACAGAGGCCCTTATCACCACTTGCCAAAATTATTGCATATTCTTCTGATTTCTCTGTTACAAATCTCTCCCCTCTTCAATCCAAATCCTACAAGGTTACCAAAAGTGATTGTCCTAAAATAAAGATGGATCTATCTGACCATGTTCAGGAAGTTACAGGACCTTCCTTCTGCCTCAAAGTTAAATACAAACTCTATTTTATGACAAAGTCCTTCACAAAATGGTTTTAATATACCTTCTCAGGATCATTATATATTACTCTACTTCATGAACTCATGGAAACCATAAAAGTGAGCCTTCTTGTAGTTCTTCATTCATGACATCTCATCTCCTGTTCCATGCTTTTCTTTACTGCTTCCATGTTTGGGATGTACTTGCTCTTACTTTTGTCCCTTAGTTTCTACCTTCCCTCAAATTTCAGCTCAGGTGTCATCTCCTTCTCTTCTTATGAGGGAGACCTTTCCTGATTAAACAAACTTCCATTCCTCCATGCCCAACACTCTGGAAATTATTGTATTTGTTTACACACGTACCTGTCTCCTCGCAAAGAACATAAATTCCAAGAGCAGGAAGTTTATTTTTGTATTGCCAATACACATCTTTCTCAAGATTCTCAAGGGATATTCAGAAATAATGCCCACTTCCAAGAGTTGCAAATCAGAATAACTGACTTTGATAAAAGTGTTTTCAAAATGTTCTACATATATTATCCCATTTCCATCTCACAAAAACATTTTGAGATAAATACTACAGTTATTGTGAATCCCATTTAAAGATGAGGAAACTGAGGTTAAGAGTACATTGTCACACAGCTAAAATCAAGTGGAACTTCCTTAGTTTAAGACCAATGATCTACTCCACGCTGTCACCTAATCAAAGTTTTAGGAAGGGCTAATAAAAACAATCACAAAATTCCGTTTTTGGAGTGGTACTCAGTGAGAAAGAATAGAGAACATAGGAATCCAGGAGATCTGGATGTCAACAATATGACTCTGGGCAAATCACTTAACCTCAGGATAATGAGAGGCCTATATACTTTGTAAAGCCAAAGCTTACTTTGTTCCCAAAAGCGCATCATCATCCAGTCCCTAAAATAAGAGATATTAGCCTACTGCCATTTATTTAATGGGGAAAAAAGTTATACCATTGATTTTTGTCCTTTATTTTGCAGGTAAAAAAGGTTCTATCAAGGAAGTCTCTGCTGATGAATTTCAATGAATCAAAAACCATGAAGAGTGAATGAGGGCTCTGCAAACTCGAAAGGAATTCAATTTGGTCTCCAAAAAGTTAATAACATTCTTGGTAAGGCTTTAAATGTGGTTTAATTTAACAAAAATTATGATTCTGTGCTAAGTATAACATTAGTGAGATTAGAAGATAAATTAAAAAGCAACTCTTACATTCCATCAAACTAGAATTTAGCTTTTACTACTTTAAAACGTGTTACTATATCTCTCATTAGAATTAAAACATTTTTTGGCCTAAGTCTGGAGATTCAAATAAATTCCCTTATCTCAATAGTTAAAACTGCAGTCTTTTTGCCAATTTCTTCCCCTAAAAATACAATTGTTCAACAAAGTACAGGGTTGAAGTTTACCAGAAATTAATTTTAGTAAATTATTAACCTGATTACTTTAGGAAATCTGACAATTTTGAGGCATAAGATAGAACTACAAGTGTAAGAATTTTAAATTTAATTGAGAATAATACTGTTATTAAACCATCACTCAACGCTTAACAGGAAATAATTCTTAATTTTGAGATAAACATATTTCTAACAGCAAAAATATATAGTATGCACATGATCAAAGAGAATTAGAAACAAGTCAAATGTAGTTCTACTTTAGAGCAGTGCACCTTTCTATAGAATAAAACCCAGGGGAACTTTCTGTACCAAATTTAAATTTACACATTTTTATAAAAATATTTCACTTAATGTCCCAATATCTACATTCCCCCTATATCTAAGCTAATTGTTATTAGTGTTCCCTAGAAAGAGACAGATTTTTATTTTTTTTAAACAAACTCCAGTAATGCTTAGTACCTGAAAATTTTTTGCAAGCTGATGTGGAGATTAATAATAGAAACAGTACATGTTTGACCTTCAAGATAACTAGATACCAAGAGTTATATTATAGTGGCTGGAAGTTTGAGAATAAAGGGAAATTCAATTCAAAGAGATATATTAAGTGCCCAATATATACAAAATATCATGCTAAATGCTGAGAATATAAGATAAGGCAAGATGCTACTTTGACTAAGGAGTTTATAATCTAACACAGAAAGGAAGTACAAATGGTTTTGCTTTGAGAAAGTGTGAAATAAGCAAATAAAGTCCAAATAAGCAAATAAGCCCAAGCAAAGTGCTATAAAAAATATGTTGGAAAAGAGTTTCTTAGGGAAATTTTCAAGAGATGTGTATGGAATAATTGAGTCTTGAAGGAACGAAGAGAATTTAGTTCAAGGAAAGAGAAAATCCCCCCCCAAAAAGCATTTCAGACAGAGATAATAGATTAAAAAGGAGGCTAGAGAGAACAGTACAATCTGCCTAGAAGACAAACTGAATAGGTAGGTACAAACAAGATGAGAGGCCTTGATTATCAGAATACACAATTTATACTACATTCAGAAGGGTACTAGGGACTCGCTACTGAAGATTTTTAAACAGCAAAGTGACATGAATAGAAAGAGTCCATTAAGATTACTCAGTAGTAATCATCTATGAAGGATATAAAGTGATTTTATTTGGATTGTTATATTATTTCCATAGAAAATTTTTCTCCACAAAAGAACTTCATAACACCCCTAAAAATCTCAAACCAAAGAGTCTGACTCTTGTATAATAAGCAGTTCAATATACTTCAAAAGAAAGAGGCATATTATTAAATAAAAATAAAAAAATAAAAAAAAAAGAGGCAGCATGACTATGAAAAGAATAGTGACTGGTTTGTCAGGGGACTAGTGATGGAATACTAGCTACTTGCCCAATATCCCAGTTTCCTAGCCTAAGTTTCTTCTTCTGTAAAATGAGGGGGTTGAATTAGATGATGTCATGTTATCTTCTAACTCTCAATGCCATAATAATCTCTAATCTTTGAAGCAATTAGACCTTGGCTTTCGTATTCAGTTTGGTATCCTACAAATCTAATTAAGCCAGAAGATTTTTTTTTAACAAAACTTAAGTTTTGAAATGGTAAAATTACTATTAATAAGATAATAGTTCAGAAAACTTGATAAAACAACAAATATATATATTTACAGATGGTTACACTCAATTTTATCTGTTGACCTCTGAAAGAGTCAAGAAAATCAATTCCCACATTTGTAGTTTTAGTGCAACTAGTAAACAGTTAGCCTGACAAACTTTCAACAAGTTTGGCTAGGAGGTAAAAACTCTCAGCCCCCAATCCCCATGGCCACCCAGTCCCTCATATAGGAAAAACAAAAAGTTATAAATCATGTCACAACTTAGTTCTTTTGCTTCTTCACTAAGTAAAACATGCAAGCAGGTCAGTCTTCCCTCCCAATCACCAGTATATTTTATAGCAACGTTCCAAAGCAGAATCACAAATAAGTCAAGATGGGTTTTACCTTGATATAATCAAAGCACATATATTAAAGTAATTTCCAGTGATACAAAATCTGTAGTAAAGTAACTTGAAGGTTGAAAGGGAGAGAAGGATGGTAAATACTAGAGAACCACCTCTGGTATTAACATGAATAGAAACTACAGTCTATAACTAAGAGTCATTAAAAAAAGACAAGGCAGAAACAAATCCATAAGCATCTTCACCTATGCTAAAAATTCGTTTCTAATTTTTTATTAGTCAAATTCGTTAAGAATGTAATTCAAACCAAAGAGAGTTGATAAGTTTCCTACTCAATTTCACCAATTGTAAGGTGTTACTAGAGACTAAGAATAATCATTTAATTAATGACACTAGTTGCTAAATTATGAATCTTTACATTGGCTGTAGTTGTTGAGATCCTTAAGTATATGGGCTCAGTTTTTTCTATTCTGATTCCACAAACTCCACAGGAGTAGGAGTAGGTCACCCGGCAATAATTCTGCAATGTTACTTTGAGGATAAAATAAAATGTAGATATAAAGCATCTTGAAAATTTAAAGCACTTTAAACAAAGGCAAGAGATTTCATAACCTTCATCTGCCTCCCCACTTAACAAGTTACTAGTAGTTATCCCAGAATCCCAAATGCTGAAGCTACTTTCATTCCCCATCTGAAGAGGCAGCCAAGTAGAGGAATGACTCTGGAGTCACATCTGGCTAGATGCAAGTCCCTAAACCATTCTGTATTCTAGGCAACTCCCTAAGACTTATGCAGAAGAAAAAGTGTGACTTGCATAAAGGCCATTTCCTTATCTAGAAATTCTCCATATCCATGAAATTATAAAATCAAATTCGGATCTGGTCCCAATGTGCAATTTCATTTGTCATTCACCTTTATTTTCTGCAGGGCCATTCAATTTGGTATAAGAAGACTGAACCCTGGATTTCTGGGTCCAAGGCCCTCCCTTCTCCAGGCTTGACAAGATCTCTCTAATTTATATATAGCTAACCTTTTAATTTCCTATCCCCTAAGCCTGCTCAAAGCTCATTTTTGTCAAACAGAATGTCATTCTGTCCTTTTTGGTAAAGGAGAAAAATAAAAAGCCAGTACTATTTATCAGGCATTATTAGATATCTTTTCCTTATCTGGAAAATGAGGGATTTGTACTAGATAAATCTCCAAGGTCCCTGCCAGCCCTAAACATTCTGATAGTCAAAAGGAAACCCCTGGGTCAGTTTAGAGATATTAAATTGGGGATAAAAGGCGTTCTTTTTCTTTTGCACATCATTATCTTGCCAGGATAACTTACATAAAATTACAAATACTTCATAGGTACTAAACATAGTAGTTGTAAACAAATAGGTACCAAATGGGGTGAAGGAGACCCACCTGTATGTAGTGAAGTATAGCCCCTACAAGATCATACTTATATCTATAAACCCCTCAAATACAGGATGGTATTATTCCTCAAAATTCTCATTTGATACAAAAATGAAATTAATGTGCCTTAATTTAAAGGCAATCTAAACACCTAAAGTCATTTATTTCTGCTTGGGACATCAATTTTTGACTGATGTTCAGCTAACAAGGAAGAAAAAAAGGACTAAGCTAAATTTATCAATAAACAACTGTACTGTGGCTATAAAAGCAAACAAAATCCCTTATTTGCAAGAAACTTTCCTTTATGAAAGCTTGGTGGCAGGTCCCCAAAGAAAATTGTTCTAGTATCAAGAGCAATGCTTCCTTCAAACAACATCCATTTAGAAGAGTGGTAACGGGGGTAAGGGGAAGAGGAAAATAATAGGTTTTAAAAAAAAAACAAACTATTTTTGAGGTTTTGAAGAATAGTATATTGCATTGCCATTATATTTCGAAGTCCCTGAGAATAGGAATTGGATTACCTATCTTTAGTATCTAGCAGATGGCTTGGTACATAGGAACTTAATAAATGCTAGTTGACTTGACTTGAGAGTGCAGTACTCTTCCCAAAGGGTATCCATTTATAAGAAGGGGACGTGATAAGTTTAAAAAAAAAAAAAACCCTACAAACCATTTTTGAGCCTTTTAAAATCAGTTTATTGCATGCATTAGATTATGAGTATAGAGGAATGGTACACACTAGGTGCTTAATACTTGCTGACTTGACAGTGCAGTACTTTTCCAAAAGAACATCCATTTATGAGGGGAGGGAGGGAGGCAAACCAATACCTCCTTTTATACCTTTAAATGTCATAGTTTAGTGTATCCCCTTTTAGATTGTGTTCTCCTTGAGGACAGGAATTGCTTTACTTAGTATCCCCAGCGCCTAGTACAAGGCCTGATACATAGTAGATCTTAATACGAAGTCCTCCTTGACTTGAGTGTATAGTACTTTTCCCAAATGATATCTAGGAAAAAAAAAAAAAGTGGGCCAACTCTGCCAGAACAGTTTTAAATAACCTACTTTAAGTCTAGGAGTTATCATAGTTTATAGTATCCTCATTAGATTATGAACTGCAGGACAGCAGGAATTGGTTTTTTGAGCATCCCCAGCATCGGGCACAAAATAGGTACTTAAGAAAATGTTAACTTAAGAGTTTAATACTTTCCTCAAAGGATATCCAGGGGAAAAAACGGCGAGGATGGTGTTGGGTGGCCTGCAACTCTACTGGAGCAGTTTCAAATAACCTACTTCAAGACAAGGAGGAATCCTGATTTGCTGCACAGTGCCTGCCCCTTGGACTACGAGTTCCCTGAGGGCAGGGGCATCTTTGGCCTTCCTGAGCGCCAGTCTGACCCGTCATGACCCCAGAAAGGCTAAAGGGGCAGAGCAGCGTCCCGGGACTCGGGCAGAGGCGGGTAGTCTCCCCCAAGGAGGACACTTCCTGCCCGGCTGCAGGGAGGGAAGGCCCTTTAATCAATCGTCTCTCTCTGTGTGCTCTGGGTGCAGCACCGGACTAGGTGGGGCTCGCCCAGCCGCCTTCCTCCTACCACTTCCCGAAACAAATGTGAGTCCACCAGCCCGGTCACGAACAAACTTCCCCCCACCACTCGGCCCTTCCCTGTCAGCCTCGCAGCCCCAAGGGAGGGGGCCGGGGAGTGGTTTCCCCCTGAACCTTCCCGGCCCCCTCCCGCCCCCACTCCCGGATTCGGGAACGGGCCCGTCCGGTCCAAGGACAACTTTTCTTGTTTCCGCTCTCTAACTTCCACCCACAGCCCGAGTGGGGCCCGGAGGACCCCCGGCGGCGCGAGGGGGGAGGGGACGGCCGCGGCGGGGGGTGTGGGGAGGTGGACACACACGCCTCGCCCCGGCACCGTTCACGCCCGCCCGCCCCGCGCCTGCCACAGACAGGCAGGAGTGTGAGAGCGTGCGGGTGTGCGTGTGAGTGAGTGTGCAAGGGGGGGGTCCTCAAGCTCGCACTTCCTCCGCCATGTTTCAGACATTTGACCCCTTCCGCAAAAAAGGAGCGCGCGGCTCCCGGGCGGCGGCCGCCTCATCCCTCCCCAGCTCTGGAGGGAGCGCCCCGGCCCGGCCGGCTCCGTCACCTGCACTTCCCGCTCCGGCCCCGGGCTCGCTCAACCCTGCTGCCCCATCCTTCTTCCGTCTGCGCCTCGCCCGGGCCTCCTCCCTGCCCCGTCGCCGGCCCCCCACTCACTCAGGGCGCTGCCACCGAGTCCCCCGGAGGACCCCCTCCGCAGAGCCGGGCTCTCTCTCGGCGTCTCCGTCTCCGCTCTCCAACCGCCAAGGCGGGTGGGTCGCCGGGCTACTGTCGCTGTCGTTGTCGTTGCTGCCGCCTCTATCGCTACCGCTGCTGCCGCCGTCACCTCCCTCCTCTTCCTCCTCTTCCTCCTCTGCCGCCGCTCCGGCTCGTTCCACGCCTGACTCTGGGCGAGGTTTGGCTGGGTCGCCTTGACGTCAGGCGTTCAGCCTCGCTTTCGGTTCCTTCCGCTGGCGGAGAGGGCGGGTGTGGAGCACGGGAGGGGGCGGGGCCCGCGAGGGGGAGGGAGAAGGGAAACGAGGCAGGAGGGCTGGGTTGGGCGGGGCACCCAGAAGGCTGACCTTTTCTCTCCCTCCCCCTCTCCCTCCTCCTCCCTTCCTCCCTCCTTCCTCCTGGCCAACTCCCCCGCCCTCCTTCCTCCTCCCTCCCACGCCTCCGGGAGCTGCGCGAGGCTGGGTCGGGTCCACGTGGAGCGTTAGTCCGGCCCTCTGGCAGGAAGCCTTCAGTAATAGCGCCTACTAGGTACCGGTCGCCCTCTGTGCTAAGTGCGGTGATAACAGGGTGGGGGAGAATAGAAAGGCAAAAGTCTATCCCTTCTTTCAAAGAAGTTACAGTCTAATGCGGGGGATAACTGTACAAACAAGATATATGGAGAATATATTGGAAATGATCAACAGAGGAAGTGCTTAAATTAGTAAACATTTAAGTGCCAGTTGCTAACTTCTGAGGAAATAAAGGCAAAAGACAATCCCTGTTCCCCTGGAGCTCGTAATCCACCAATCAATCCGCATTTATTAAGCACCTTCTCTTCGCGCTAGATACAGAAAAATGCATTGAATAGAAAGAAAAGCAAACGACAATTGCGGCGCGTTAAGAGCTTGGAGCCTAATATGCCAATAAGTCATATTCAAGGATATATTGGAAATAATACCCAAGAGTAAGGTACCAGAATTCCAGAGGAATCAGGAATCCCGGAGAAAGTGGGATTTTAGCTGGAGGGGCACGTGATCTAGCCCGCCTAAATCAGGAGAGATTCTCCATACCTCGGTCAAATTCAGTCAGTAATCACTTATTAAAGTCAGTGTGGATGGGAAGGCCTGGGGATACAAAAAGAAAAAAAAAGTTGTGCGGTGGCCCAGAAGGAATTTACATTATAATTGGGATAGCGAGATAGGAAAAATCCTAGAAAAGAATCTAGTAAGAAATACTTGGGTGGCTAGAGAATTCATAAAATGGAGGTTTGAGTAGATAACATCCTTTTCGTCTTAATATTCATCCTAGTATCGTTTCTCCACCTAGTCAATTGCACTTCCAGATGTAGCCTGTTTTCTAGATATATCTTCCTGGAAGTTTGTGATGAATAAAAATCATCAGCTTTATTGCTAGCCAAAGAGAAATAAGAAGTTGCATTGATTTGGTTTTCTTGTTTGACTTTCCATTATAAGGGAAAAGAGACTTGCCAGTGAGAAAACTCTGCCAATGCAAATTGGTTCGTTCTTTATAACTTATACTTGATGTCTAGGGTACTGGAGGGTTATGTGACTTGCCCAGGGTCACACAGCTAGGAAGTGTTAAGTGTCTGAGACCAGATTTGAATTCAAGTCCTCCTGATTTCAGGGCTGGTGCTATATCCATTTATTTCTTGAACTCAAAGGAAGATGACAAGGAAGATTACAGAGAGATTGAGCAGATAAGCTACTCACAGACTGCTTTCTCATCTCATTTCATGAAATTCTGTCTTCTTACAGAATAAGTTGGAATTTATCATAAAGAAACCATAAAATACATTTTAAGATATATAATGCATCTTTTTTACATCGATGAATTTGAGCCTCACAGCAATCAGATGAGGAAGGTTGTCGTATACCATCACCAGAGGAAGAAATCCAGTTTATTCAAGTGTCAGAGCTAGCATGTAAACCTGGGTGTTCTCAGGCAGCTTGGTGATACCGGGGATAGAGCACTGGGCTTGTAGTCAAGAGAAGACCTGAGTTTAAATCCAGGCTTTAGACACTTAAGTAACTGTGTGACTATGGCCAAGTCACTTAACCTGTCTTCCTCATTTGTAAGATGGGGATAATACTAGCACTTGCCTCCCAGGATTGTGGTGGGGATCAAGTGAGATAATATTTATAAAGTGTTTGGCACAGTGCCTAGCCTGTAATAAACACAGTATTGTTGTGTTGCCCTACTTTCTGTGATCCCCTTTTGATTTTTTTTTTGGCAAAGATACAGGAATGGTTTGCCATTTCCTTCTTCAGCTCATTTTACAGATAAGGAATTGAAGCAAAAAGCACTGGGTGGCTTGACCAGGATCACACAGCTAGTAAGTATCCGGAGCTAAATCTGAACTCAGGTACTCTTAAGTCCTGAGCTGGTGCCAATTAGCCTAGACTTGTTGTGAGGATCAGATGAGATAATATTTGTAAAGTGCCTAGAACAGTGCCAGGTACATAGTAAGCACTGCATAAAAGATAGCAATTATATAGAATACGGAGCCTGGATTAAGGAAAATCTCAGTTCAAATCCAGCTCAGACATTTGTGTGATTCTGGCCAAATCACTTAACCTCTAGCTCAGTCTCCTCATGTGTAAAATGGTAATAATAGCACCTTTTCCCCAAGTTTATTATGAGGATCAAATAAGATAACATTTGAAAAGGTTTAGTGTAGTGCTGACATATAGTAAGTGTTTAATGAATACTTGTTTCTTCCTTCTTTTCCTTCTTTCCTATTTCTTTCTTTTCTTCCTCCTTCCTTCCTTTCTTCATTCCTTTCCTTCTTTCTTCACTCCTTTCTTTCCTTCCTTCCCTCCCTTTCTTCCCTTCCTTCCCTCTTCTTTCGCTTTCTTCTTTCCTTTCTTCCTTTCTCCCTCCTTCCTTCCCTTCCCTTTTTCCTTCCTCCCTCCCTTTCTTCCCTTCTTCCTTCTTCCTTCCCTCCCTCTCTTTATTCCTTCTTCCCTTCCTTCCCTCTTTCCCTCCCTCCCTCCTTACTTCCTACCCTCCCTCCTTCCTTCTTTCTCTTTCCCAAAGATGTGTATGCTATCAACTATTACACTACAATTCTACATAGACATGAATAAGGATTCACCACTACAACTGCCCTGACAAGTTCATCTAGATTCTGGTTGATGACCTCCTGGTCCATAGACTTATAGGAATTTTTCCATTGTGATTCTTATGTGTGACAATCCCAGTGGCAATCAGCCAATCCTCTGGAAGGTATCTATTAATATGGAGAAATGACACATTTACTCAGCAGATCCAAGTTGTCATTCTTGAGTTCCTTCACAATTGTATATTTCTAGATGCCAGCTAGATCCAAATGACTGTTTAATTAGATCCAGAACATTTTGTTTGTTGATATTTGATCATCTATATATAAATACTTTATGCTTCTAAATACTATCTGGGAGTAAAGATTTCCTTATGGGTATAAGGTTATAAGGGGCAGATGCCCACATGGAACATTGGTGTTTGAATTCTTTTTGGGTTTGGTATTTTCTACTAGTACTAGGATTCTTATTTTTCTCTTTTAGTTTCTGGGAATTTGATATTTCTTCCTTTACAGAAATCCAAATCTTTCCTTAAATATCTATCCATTAATCTCACAGCTAAAGATTAGAACTTGATATTTCTTCCTTTATAGAAATCCAAATCTTTCCTCAAATATTTATCCATTAATCTCACAGCTAAAGATTAGAACTTGCCAGATTTTTTTTTTCCCCTAAAAATTGGGGATGGAGGGAAGTGTGAAATAATATCTATAAAATTACAATGAATAAAAGCAAAAGACATTTCTGATAATGTATTCAACAGTTACATGCTCACATCTCCAAGTTCTTTAATGAAAACAGTTACATTTTCTTATTTCTTATGGGCTATATTTTGTCATTGTAATTATAATGGAGCAGGAAGACTTGAGTTTAAAGCTGGCCTTGGATGCTAGCAATGTGGCCTTTCCCAAGTCACTAACTTCATTTTCCTCAACTATAGAATGGGGATAATATTAACATTTATATCCCAGGATTGTTATGAAAATCAAATGAGATAATAATGAGCTTAGTGCAGGAACTGGCATATAATAAGTGCTATGTAAATGTTATTTAGCAATTTAGCAATTTTCTTTACAAAGTATTCTATTTCATTTTACTATATCTTCTATTTACATTATTATAGTAATCATCTTTATATATATTAGTTTCCTAGTGCTACTTACTTCTCCATGCTTAAGTTCATATTTGTTTTCCCATGATTTTCTTAATCCTTGTCATACTTTACAGAGCAGACATATTTGATTCCATTCATGAACCACAGTTTGTGTTTCCCAGTTGTTGAAAATGCAAATAGATCTTTGTTGCCAGTTCTTTGTTATCACAGAAAGATATTGTTATGAATATTTTGTTATTGTTGAGTTGTGTCTGACTTTTAGTGACCCTATCTGAGCCTTTTTTTTTTTTTTTCTGGAAGATATACCAGAGATTCTAGAATAGTTTTCCATTTCCTTCTCCAGCTCATTTTACAGATGAAGAAACTGAAGCAAATAGGGTTAAGTGACTTCTCCAGGGTCACATGGCTAATGACTGAGACTGGGTTTGAATTCATTTATTAAAATGAATTCTTATGATCCCAGGCCTGGCAACTCCTATCTACTATGTTATCTATTTGTGTTCTTAATTATATATAAGTACTTTTTATCTCTGATAAGAATTTGTCTCTTTTTTCCCCCTATTTTGGTAATAGGGAGTAAATGAAGATATTTGATCAGGGGATTGTCATTCTCAAACATGTGCCTTAGGAAAATTATTTTAATAGTGTTGAGTGGATTGGAGGGAGAGTCTAACAAGAAGACCAATTAGGAAGCTAATATAGGTAGCCAAGGAGGGAGGTATTGAGACTTGAAACTAATTTGGATTTGTGTTAGTAGAGAAAGGGAATATATGTCAGAGATGTTATTAAGGGAGAAGAATGAGGACTTGGCAGGTGATTGATTAGATGATGAGAGCATAAGGATGATGGAAACATCTAAGAAGAACCACTAAAGTTATAAAGTTGGGTGACTGGAAGAATGGTATTGCCCACAAATCAAACATGGAAATTTGGAGGAATAGTGGGTTTAGAGGGAAGATAATGAGTTCTGTTTTGTACACATTTACAGGATTGATAGGTATAGGACAGCAAAGTCACATTCAAATGGAATTAAGGTCTCTATTCTATGTGAAATGATCCTTGCAGGCCTCCTGTTGACTTGCGTTTAATATATAGTATTATCTATGTTTTAATATATTTTTATTATTTTGTTAAATATTTCCTAATTACATTTTAATCTGGTTCTGGTTGGACCAGGAGTGTTGATCCATGTTTGATACCTCTGGTTTTTGGTCTAGAATATTTAGACTTTTGAAGAGTAAACAAAAGAATGCAATTTCAAGTTGGTTTTCTTCTCCCAATAAATGTAGATCATCAAGATTCTAATTCTAAAGTTCCTTGATTATTTAGAAACTATTTAACTCCAGTAAATTACAGAATTGTATATTTACATAGTTATGTATATTGCATATTTATATATTTAAAATATTGAATATCAACTGAGATAACTGTAAAAGGCTTAGCTCTGGTATATATGCCATAAAAATGTTAGTTATTTCTATTTAGCTATTTTCTCTATTAACCATTTAGTATCATTTTAATGTTCCTTCTATTTACATTATTATGGTCATTGTCTTTAGGTAAAATAGTTTTTTCCTAGTTCTTCCTTCTATTTGTGTAGTTGCATATATAATTGCATAGAACTATAATTATACTATAAGGCAGTCTGCTATGCTAGATGGGATATTGAATTTGGAGGCAAGAACTGGGTTCTGATTCTGTCTCTGATATTTACTGTATGGTGCTGGTTAAACTACATATTTAATCTCATTTTGCCTCAAGTAGCATTTTTAGTATTTAGCATTTTTAGCATATAATATAATCATATAAGAGTTACTGGCTTCTCCTCTGCACTGCCAATTCCTGCTGACTGGATAGCTCCTCCCAAAACTTTGAGTGAAGGCAAACACCAGGGCAGACTGGTCTCATTCCTCTCCAGGATGCATTTAGGACTTCTTCTACCACACTCGCAGTGGGGTATCATTCTCCTTCCCACTTACCAGCTTCTTTTATGTGTTGTCTTCACCTATTAGAATATACATTCCTTGAGATCAGGAAGTGTCTTAGAAGCAGTAAAGTGATACAAGTGACGAGAGCCCTAGGCTTGATATAAGGAAGATCTGAGTTCAAATGTAGCCTCAGATAGTTACTAGCTATGTGAATCTGGGCAAGTCATTTAATCTCTGTTTGCCTCAGTTTCCCCAACTGTAAAATGGAAATAATAGCATCTATCTCCCAGTGTTATTGTGAGGATCAAATGAGATAATAATTGCAAAGCACTTGAAAAAGTGCCTGGCACATAGTAAGTACTACATAAATTTTAGCTATTATTATTATCTTTCTACTTATCTTTATATTCCAGTTTTTTGGTATATAATAAGAGCTTAATAAATGCCAGTTGGCTGACTAATGATTTTCATCGGCATTGCTAGGAACTCCATATTGGGATTTCCCTATTTGACAAACTTACAGATCTGTCACATATTGTGTGTGATTTACAGTGGATACTTACATTCATGTGAGTCTTCCCTTTGTGAGTACAGATTACAACTAATCCATAAGAGACACAGCGTAGTATAGAATATTAGATTGGAAAACAGAGGGATGAGGTGCAAATACCAGCTATACTACTTACTTTGGGGTAAATCACTTTACTACTCTGGTTTTAGTTTCCTCATCTGTAAAATGAAAAGGTTGGATCTTATCTTATCTCTTATAGTCCCAGGTGGGGAATAGCTGAATAAGTTATAGCATATGAATGTAATGGAATATTATTGTAAGAAATGATCATCAGACTGATTTCAGAAAGGGATGGAGAGACTTACATGAACTGATGCTAAGTGAAGTGACTAGAACCAAGAGAACATTGTATACAACAACAAGAAAATTATGTGATGATCAACTGTAATGGATTTGATTCTTTTCAACAATGTGGTGATTAAGATCAATTCCAACAAATTAATGATGGAGAGAGCCATCTATATAAAGAGAGAGAGGACTATAGGGATTAAATGTGGATCAAAACATAGTATTTTCACTTTTTTATTGTTGTTTGCTTACTTGCTTCTTTCCTTCTCATTTTCTCCTCTCTTGATCTGTTTGTTTTTTTTGTGCAACATGACAAATAGAAATATATTTAGAAAAATTGCACTTATTTAACCTATATTGGGACACTTGCTGTCTAGAAGAGGAGGGAAGATGAGGAGGGAGGGAGAAAAATTTGGAATACAAGGTTTTGCACAAGTGAATGTTAAAAATTATTTTTGCATATCTTATATCCATTACATCCTGCCATTGCCCTCTGGGTCATCTGCAATTGTGATTCATTGGACAAAGTCATTGCCCAAGCTTTTTATTTTTTTTATTTTATTGATGAAGTAATTGGATTCCCACAGCTAGGATACATTCAAACTCTGGTCCTCCTAACTTCAGGGTCCGTGCTCTATTCACTGTGCCATCTAGCTGCCCTCTTGCCCAAGCTTTTTGGCTATAGAACATCACCTGTAGAATGTTGATTATTTGAGAAGATTCTAAAAATTACAGTTAATTAAATCTTTATGGTAGCCTCCACATCCATGTGGAGATTTCAAGCATGAAATACTATCAGAGCTCAAGAGAGAGAGAGAGAGGACATAGATAGATATCCAGTTTGGGGAGCCATGTACCTAGAAATGATGAATTGGATCTATGGAAGCTGATGAAATCACTAAGAGAGTGCATAGGGAGGTTGGCATAAAGCTTCTCATTTCTATTGATATTTCTTTAAAATTTTGCCTCACTTAAATTTGAAATATTTTAACCAACACAAGCACAGTATTTCCCCCCTCAAATAAAGCCCATTCTAATATAAAATTTTTGGAATTAACATTTAATAAAATGACAAGAAGTCATATACTTTTACTTCTGCATCTATTGATGGTTTCTGGTCATCATTCTTGTTAGTATCTCATTCACAAAATTCTTTGTAAAGGCTGAAGGAAGAGGTAGAGTTTGTGATATATATATATATAAACATATATGTGTTTGTACCCATACACATATGCCTTATGTATATGTATGTATATACATATTCCCAATGCTTTTTTCCTCTAAAAATGTTTGCCAGTAACTAGTATAAAAAATTAAAAAATCAAGAGATTATTTTGAAATTCTGAAATAAATTACTTCAAAATGATTTTTGAAGCTGAGGAAAAAATGAATGGAATACTTTATTTGAATTGGAAAGACCTAAGAAATAAAATGGGAAATTGGGGGGAGTTTTGTGGGAACCACAGACAACACAAGAAGGCCAGCAAATAACACAAAACCCAAGACCAAATATTTAACTCAAATTTTACAATAAGGTACTGTAAATACCCCATAAAAAAAAAAAAAGAAAAAAAATCAAACTTCTCTAGTAAAAAGGGAGGGCCAAAATTTTTTATACAGATTTTCCAGATTGCAGAGGATACCTTGCCCCTAACCCCGACAATGAGGAAGGGATAACTATATTGAGTTCTCCCTCCCTCCTTCCCTCCTTTCCTCCTTCCCTCCTTTCCGCCTTCCCTCCTTCCCTCCTTCCCTCTTTCCCTCCTTCCCTCCCATTTTTTTCTCTTAGATGACTGGAAAACATATTGTTGGAAAGAAAACTAAAACACTATACCAAAATAAAGCTTTAAAGGAAGTTCTCAAGTGCTTTACCTTATTGTAGTGACATTTCATTCAATGTTCCTGAAGTTTTTGTCTGGTTTTGCCATGTTTCTGACCCAGCCTTCCTTTAGTTCCTCCTTCTAAACTCTGTAGCCCAGAATTTAAGACCTTGCCTGGACTGCCTCAGACTTGGAGAATAGGAGATAGGATCTGATTTGGGAAGAAAACAAGGGTAAACATAGTTGGAGAGATGGTTCTTCTAAGGGCCAAAATCCAAGGGAGGCAAAAAGAGAGTTTTGTTTGCCTTTCCTTTGACATGAGCAAGTCCACTGTAGAACTAGCTTCCACATCAATGTATATTGAACAAGTCACTATGCTTGATACCCTCCTCCTAGCTTGCTTAGCAATGTTAATAATGAAGAGAGATAACTTGTTTTATATAGTTTTAGGAGGAGCAAGTTGTTTCCCCAACTCCAGAAGGCTAACGTTGGGAGGAAAATAAGTTGCTTGTCCTGCCTGCAAAGATACTTATAAACTTTCAAAATATTGTTTTCCTTTGGATATAAAAGAGTCTGCTATTTTCCTCATGTGTGCATGCAACCTGCTTATGGCCCTCTTTTCTACAGTTATAACAGAAAGCAGTTCTATCTCTTTGCTTGTCTCCTGATGGTAAAGTATGTGCCTACTGTTGTAATGGTCTCCATTCTTTTGTTCTGTTATTTTTCCAAGTGAAATGGTTTTATCCATTGTATAAAAATAGAATGGAATGGAATAAAAAAGATTCCTGTGGGCATTCATTTACTAGTTGTTTCTATCAAAGACAAAGAAATACTAAGAGGTATCAA
Source organism: Antechinus flavipes (assembly GCF_016432865.1). Taxonomy (NCBI): domain Eukaryota; kingdom Metazoa; phylum Chordata; class Mammalia; order Dasyuromorphia; family Dasyuridae; genus Antechinus; species Antechinus flavipes. Next base: position 205,750,158 of record NC_067402.1, read on the forward strand.
ATACACAATAAGTTTCACAAGAAGGGTATGGGAATCCTCTGGGATTTTGCCTCATAAATAACACTACTCTCCAATTCCTTTTCCATTTTTTAATCTTTCCCTTTGCAATAGCTCTATCCCCTCTGCCTAGAAAAATGTTCAAATGCAAATGTCTTCCTGTCATTTAAAAAAGCAGCTTCCTTTATCTCTGCAACCTTTTGGTGCTATCTCATTTCTTTTCTTGCTAAACATATTATCAAATTGTTTATATCATGTTTACTTCCTCAGTGACCACTACCTCCTCAAACTCTTTCAGTCTAACTCCCAATCCCACTATTCCTCTGGCATTGCTCTCTTGAAGGTGACCCATGACAATAAAATTTAATGGTGGTGAAGCTATGGAAAAGCAGGCACACCATTACACTGTTTGTATAGCTATGAAATGATGCAATTTTTTGGAAAGTAATATGGCAAGATATAAATACAGACCCCATTACTAGTAGTATGCTTTAAAGATGTTATTAAATGAGAAAAAAAATCCTACAATCATAGAAGCTTTTTTTTCATAATAACAAATATTTAGAAACATTCCATATAGCCAATAATTGGGGAATATTTTAACAATACATGTTATATGAGCATAATGGGATATTTTTACTTCAGTGGGCCTGTGATTTTACCAATGCAGATATTCCTCCAGTGGGGTGTAGGACATTAAGGAAAGACTAGTTTCTCTGGTGTAAAGGCTATTAACCCCTTTTCAGGACAGCTTTTTTTCCACCTTTGGCATCCACCTGAACCACCCAACTTCCACCTGTGGCTTCAAGAGGCTGTATAACTTATGCATTAATCACATCCCAGCAAACCATTTGGGCAGGCTGGCTAAACCAGATTGAGGATAACTGAAGGGTCTCAAACCTGTTTGATCAATTGTAAAAGACATCATCCACAAGTTTTACCATTTTTATCTACCTCAAAGCCCTGTGCTGATAGGCAGATGATGAAGTAGCAGATGCAGCTATACTGGGAGCTACAGTGACAACGCTGTATTTTATGAAGAACTCATACAAGGCAAGTGGTCATATGGAGGTGGGAAGAAGTGATATAAGGATAGTCTCAAAGTCTCTTTAAAGAACTTTGTAATCAATTGTGAGATATGGGAGACACTGACACAGGGCTATCCAGAGTGGTATGCTCTATGAGCAATGCAGAATTCCAGTAGCTCAAAAGAAACCTAAGATGCACAAATTTAGAAACATCTCCACTCCAAATATTCATATGGATTGTTTGTGCCCAACATGTAGTAGAGCATTACATACTTGTATTGATTTGATCAGCTACAGTCAGACACTGCATAGTGTTGTCATTTTGGTCCTTTTTAAGATCGAAGGACAACAACCCCTCCAGGAGTTGTTTGTATCTTCTGTATCTTCTGAATTATAAAATATTAGAGTTGGAAGGAATTTCAGAGATCATCCTAAGCCAATGAATACCTGAACAAAAATCGTATCTGACGAGGGGTCATTCAATGTTTGCTTGCATCTTTCCAGTGAGAGAGAGTCCATTACTTTCCAAGGCAGTCAATTCTACTTTTGGATAGATCTAATAGTTAGGATGTTTTTCCCTAAGCTGAGCCTAAATATATCTCTGAATTTCTATCTACTGTTCCTTCTACCGCACTCTGGGCTGAAGCATAGAGATTCTAGTCCCTCTTCCATCTGCTAGTCCTTCAGATATTTAAAGAGAGGAACAATGTCTTCCTTAAATTTTGCTGTTGTGGTGATTGTTTTTCACTCAGAAGAAACAAATGCTTTTCCTTCTACTCTCTCTTATTTGATATGACCTCAGATATCTTCTGGGTACCTAGATAGCACAATGGGTAAAGTACTGGACTTAGAATAAGAAAGACACATATTTGTGAATTCAAATTCAGCCTCAGACACTTACTAGCTCATGAACTAGTGAAGGAAATGGCAAACCATCCTAGTAACTTTGCCCAAAAAAACCCCAAATGAGGTCATGAAGAATTGGACACAATTGAAATGACTAAAAGACAAGGATATCCTAAGAAGATATTCTCAGAACTCAATGCAAATGCTCCAGGTATGGTCTGACCAGGGCAGAGCTCATGGAACTATCAACTCATTCATAAAAATATTAAATGGCATAAGGTAAGCACAGATTCCTGGGGCACTAATGGAGACATTCTTCAGTTCATTTATGATTACTCTTTAGGTTCAGCACATATAAGCAGTTCCAAATTTAACAAATTCATCTAATTTTGGGAGAGTCTTTTAAACTAGAATTATTAGTTCCTAAGACTTTTGTAAAATGGCATGCTAAAATCTAGATAAGCTATATACAGATCATTCTCTGGATTTTGCAGCCTAATAAACATGGTTAGAAAATGAGGTTAATCTGTCATCACCTGTCCTTGACAAATCATAGTGGCTCTTTGAGAACATCACTTTTCTTTTCTGGATCTTCCCTTACTATCTATTTAATCATATATTCTAGTTTGAGTAGAATTGAAGTTAAACTCAGTGGTATTTAATTTGTTTTTCCTTCTCTCCTTTTTGAAAATTAGGATATTTGACCTTTTCCAATCTTCTGGTATCTCTTCCAATCTCTGCAATCTTTTAGAGATCACTGATGGTGGCCGAGTAATTACATATGTCAGCTTTTTTTTCAGTCCCTGAAGATTCAACTAATTTGAGTCTGGTGACCTGAATTCATCAAGGACAGGTAGGTGCTCTCTCATTAGCTCCTTACTTATCTTAGGAATCAACTCCCCATTAGCCATGTTAGTTCTGGGCTTTCCAGTTTGAAAATCATTCTCTGTTACACAGAAATAAGAAGTAAAATAGAAATTGAATAGTTCTTTGTTGTCTTCATCACTTGTTATCATTATCCCATATTTCCTGAGCCAGAGTCCCGTTCCTTTTTTCATTTTTCTCCTTATTGCAATATTATCTTTAAAAAAACCCTCTTTTTAATCATTCTCAGTTTTGGCTTATCATGAACTTTAGCACTCCTGACCCTATTCTCACAAGACTGTGACATACTTTTATATTCATCTCCTATTTGTTGCCTATTTCCAACTTAAAAAAAAATTATCTAAGTTGATTGTTTTCATCTACATCAGTCTTTTTCTGCAACTATTTTTTTTTCTTTATCAAGGGATTTTTTGGTTCTGAACTTAAACATAAAAAGTTATTATTTCCAAATATGCAACAGAATACAAAAAGAGGATCTTCATATTAACAATGAGTTTATGTTTTCATACACTTGCTTTAAAAAAAAAGCATATAAAAATGTCGTGTTATTTTCAAAAAATTGCTTGTCTATTTCCTTCTGAATTTCCTTCTGTTCTCTTCTGTGAGTTTTAATAAATATTTAAGTGGCTTCCCCTCTCTTATTATTGCTAATTTCTCCCCCTCCCCATTCAAATTTAAAAAGGAAAGAAAACCCCTTGTAATAGATAGCCATAATGAAACAAAAACAGTTCGAGTGATTATATCCCAAAAAAGTATGTCTTTTTCCTACACCTTCTCTGTCAGGAGGTGGGTAATTTGAAGACAATATTGGTCATTGCATTGATCAAAGTCTTAAATTTTTCAAAACAGTTATCTTTTTAGAATGTTGCTGTTATTTTATAAATTGCTCTGCTGTTATATCCTTAAATCTGAAATCATCTCTTTCTTCTTAAAGTGCATATTTTGTTACACTCATATGTTATTTGTTAAGCCATTCCCCAATTGAGGGATACCCCTTTAGATTCTAGTTTTGTGCTCTTGCAGTCATTGGTATTGATAGTATCAATCTATCAAATCACTCCACACTATTTGAAGTGACTATGTGCTGCATTCTGATCCATTTATCCAATAAAGATGTGTCTTGATTGTTCACTACATGTGAAGTTGATCTCAATACCTTCTTGAGAAGCTGGGAAGTCTATTCTGATTGACTGAGGGACTTGGTTATGTCCTTACAATCTGTGTAAAACCATTAGACAGTTGAAACTAGAGCATAGGATATCTCACAATGGAAATCTAAACTCCTAAATTAAAAGGAATTTATCAGCAGGAAGGAGCAGAGGTCTGGTCCATGGTGGACTCTAGTCTCAGCCTTACTTTCAGTCTCTCTTTCCTCATTGTCAGAGGAGTCTCATAAATTTTGAAGGGATGGAATATTTGAACTCAGAGTCCTTGTAATATCCTGCTGATGGCAATATCTCCCTTGAGAGCTAAGGACAGACTAGATTCAATAAGAATAGCAGATTCAAGACCGAAGAAAGTAACAGTAAAAAAAAGAGTATCTTGGGAATTCCTACAAAAGGACTGAAGGATCTGAGTTAGCCATTGCCATATATGTTTTCAAAATATAAGCCTACTTTCACTGGAGCCTATGTACTGGTGAGAGAATAGGTCTAGAATTCTGTGATTATATTAATCACTTTTACTATGCTTATCCTTTCTTGAAATCCTTTACTATGCTCTTCTTAGTATCCCTTTTTTCTATTCCAAACTCTAGGATGGAATGGTCCCTTCCCTACTCAAGTTTTTATTTTTTAATTTTTGACGCATTTCTCTATTGGTAACTTGCTCCTTCTTGTTGGGAAGAATGCGATACAGATTGTAGATTCTTCTGCCTTTTGACATTACCATTAAGGAAAGGAGATATATTAGCTGCTTTGTTTTTGTCAGAGAGAGGCAGAGACATGAGAGACAGACTCAGAGACATCTCCTTTATACTCTTGCTATCCACTTTCTTGTGCTAGAAAACCTTTGACTCTGGAGCCCTGCTCTCTTGATTGGTAACTGCCTCTCTAGGACCATTATCCATGCTTCGTTTCCTGCCTGACTTTCAAGTGATCTCCATACCTGCATCAGTTGCCTTGTTCTTGGCTATCCTTGCTCTCTCTTTTTTTCAGCTTAAAACGCCCTTGTTCAGATTATCAAATCTCTAGGCAAATTTTTTTATTATTATTTTCTTATTATTTTCTAATTAGATGCATACATCCCTGGCTAATAGCTCACCATTTCCCACTCACTACCTTTTTTAAAAAATTATTTAAATTTAAATATATATGTATATATGAATTCTGTGATGATCATTTTTTAATCTTTCTCTGCTGAAATTATTAACTTCAGTCATCTGCAGAGATGAAAATACTACCTGAGTTCTTAAAGTCTACACTTTTTTATCTAGAACATCATAACACCTACTCCTGTTTTCCAAGTTTCTTCTAAAGTGGCCATTTACCTCTATGTGCATCATCATATCAAGAACTAGGGGGCTGGACTAGATAACCGTTAAGGATACTTCTAGCTCTAAATCTATGATTTTACTATCCTATCATTACAAATGGCTAACAGAAGTTTGACGAGGCTAGGTAAAATTCAGAAAAGAAGGAATGTTGAAGTAAAATTTTATTTTCTTTTCCTGTCTAGACTTTTTTTTTTAGACAGAGAAATTTTACAGTTGCTTTTTCATTTGAAATTATAATAAAGTATGTAATAATTACTCAGTTTATTGCTGGGTCAGAATGTTGATCCATCCACTTACCATTAAAAACCAGTTTTTTAAAAATGACATGGCTTAACAGGACAAAAACCTTATCAATACATTCTATTCTTCATATAGCATTTCTATTCAATTCAGCAAATGTTTATTAATGTTAATTAATTAACCTAGCAAGTTCCCTTAAGGAGCTGATATTTTATTGGTGGATAGATACTATCTGTGTGTGTGTGTGTGTGTGTGTGTGTGTGTGTGTATGTATATATGTAAGAAGAAGAGAGTTGGGGAAGAATCACTAGTAACTCTCTGGAGTTAGAGTAGGAACAGGGTGAGTATCTTAGAGGAGATTCCACAAAGAGAAGGATTATGAGAAGCAGAAATAAAGAGGGAGTACATTCCAGGCATGGGTCATTACCTGTATGTACAAATCCCAGTAGTAGTTTGGCTGGATTGTGGAACTCATTAAGGACAGTAATATGCAATAAAGCTGCAAAGGAAGGTGGAGGGCTTTAAATGGCAGATGGGTTGATATTTTATACTATAAACAGTGCAGAAGACACTAATGGTTTTTGAGCAAAATCGGCTTGGGCAGATCTGTATCTTAGGATAATTATTGTGACAGCTGTGTAGTAGAAGGTTAGAACAGGGGGAAAGTTTAGAGTCAGGAACACCTATTAAGAGGTTATTTGTCATCCAGGTGAGAAGTGATAAGGGCTTACACTACAGACTGAGTTGGGAAGAGGGGATGGATAGAGAAAGATATAGATTTATAGATATCCAGTAAATGATAGGGCCTGAGAAAGAAGTAAGAGACTTTTAGAAGATACCAAAGTTACTGGAAGATGTGTTGCCTTTAAGAAGTTTGGAGGAGAAGCACATTTATTAGGGAAGATACTGACATAACTCCTGCCAAGGGTAGGATGAAGGGAGAAGGTCAAAGCTACATAGCCTCCTCCTGTTTTGCCTAGGCCGAGCCTTGCCTTAAGCAATGTCTTTTTCCGAGCCCAACCCAGAGCTTTTTGGTTAGGAATGAGGAGTGATATTGAGTCATTTGCACAGCTTCCTGTAAAAGCTGGCTTTGTTTAAAAATATATATATATCATTCAAATACTACTTAGGACAGCCTAGTCCTACCTAACACACCTAATTTAGAGTAGCTGCTGATAATATATTTTGAGACAATGGAAACAAACAGGCTCAAAGTCTCTGTGCCTCTTATTTGCATTGGGAAAAAAAAATAAACATTTCAGTTCAACAAACCTTTTTTTAGAACCTCCTGTTTCTGTAAACAGCACAGGAATGGCAAAGTGATGTAGTGGACAAAGGGTTTAATTCTGCACTCTGGAAGAGTTGGGTTGAAATTTAGGTCTATACTTACTGCCATTGATTACTTGGCCAAGTCATCTAAGCTCTATGTGTCTCAGGACTTCTCGACCAAGTGGGTTGGATCTCCTTTGGTGGAGAAGTTTGTTAGAAAATCACAAGTCAGGGCACTGTTTCAAAGGATAGGAGAAGATATAGAAAGTTTAGAAAAGATACCTCTCGGGGACTCTGTAGAATTTACCATTTAGCAGGAGCTGGTTAAGTTTATATTTAACCTATAGCACTCCCAAGTACCTATAGCACTCTCATGTTTTCTAGGAACTTAATGGCTTATGACCCGAGTCACTCTAATATTGTTGCTTCTACATGTGTGGTTTAGAGGTCACCATTTTTAATAAAAAAAAAGCTGGAGAGATCTCTAGAAGCAAAGCAAAGTTTATTATACATTCTCGTGAGAAGGGGGTCCCACCCATAGAGCAGACAATTGAAGGGAGGAAGCACCTTCTGAGGCAGGATAACACTTTATCCCTAATGCAAATACCCCCTCCCACCACTGACCCTCATTCTCATTGGCTGAGGGTCTCAGATTCTAAACACAGGAACTACCCAAGAAATTGAACTTGACCAATAAGTACATAGTTGCCCATATTTGACTAAAATAGGGAGAAAATGATGCCATGGGAGGAGAAAAGGAAGGGGACTTAAGTATGCCCTTGATTTAATCTTCAAAGTCCTTCAGGCCTACTCCAACTCTGAGGTAGATGAAGCCTTACTCGATTTTCACAACTATCTTGAAAGATCTCACCTCATCTCATTCACACAGAATATGAAAGACTTTCGTGTTCTCTTTTTTGCCTTGAGGGGCAATGGATAGAAAGCGTGCCCTGGATTTAGGAAAACATGAGTTCAAATCTGGTCTCAGACAGTAGCAGTGTGATCCTAAGCTAGTCACCCTGTTTACCTCAGTTTCTTCATCTGTAAAATGAACTAGAGAAGGAAATGGCAAACCACACCAATATCTCTGCCAAGTATCTTCCCAAATAGGGGAAGAGTCAAATATGACTGAAACTACTCAACAATAGTAGATCTATTTTGACCTAAATGAACTGTGAACTATGTATTAGCCTTTTTTTTTTTTTTTTTTTTTTTTGCTAATTGGCATTGTGACCTTAAACAAAGTCATCTCACTGTTCTTGAATTTCCACCTATATAAAACAGGAATAAAAGCACCTGTTCCATCCACTTACAGATTTATTGTGAGGATCAACACAATAATGGGTGTGAGACTGCTTTGAAAAGTATAAAGCAATACATGAAAGAGGTGTTATTACTCCTGATAATCTAGTCTATAATCAAGGGACTGACTTTGCTGTGGTTTATATTACTAATTACAAAAGATCCTCTAATTATGAAAGCCCCATTTATGGAGCATTATAAAGTTTACAGAGTGCTTTTACATAAATATACTGTCTCATTTGATCCTTGCAATAACTATTGTTATAGGTTTCATTATCATGCCCATTCTATAGATAAAGAAATTGAGACCTATGGTCACATAACTAGTATTAGAAGTGGAATTCAGTCAGTCAGTAAACATTTATTTAAGTGCCAGGCCCTATGCAAAGTACTGAGGAGAGAAATAAAATCTCTCCTCTTTCTACTCTCTTGTACTGCCCTAAATTACAAATTTTATTGCTTACGTATTTAATATGATTTTCAGAAATTAAAAGCTATTTTATGGTTAGTTAAATTTGAATAGATGTTTCACCAAAAAAATCCAATTTACCTTGGTTGTAGAGCATTTTTGTATATTTTGATAACTATTAGAAACAGGCCCAGGGCAAAGAGACAAAGTACACCTTATTTTGAGGGAGCATAGAGGGACCTGGGCCACCATCTGTAGTTTCCTATTTTAATTAATTATTTTTGCTAATTAGGTGTTAAGCCCTGTTGTTCTACTGGAAGATTGCAAATGCTGTCAAACCCTTTTATTCTGACATCCTGGGAAAAAGCTCTGATAACCCTACCTAGTTCCAGCACTGCTTGGTCTGTTTCAGTAAAAACAAGTAACAATTTGTGCTGGTTGAGAAATAAAACATGCTGATTCTTTGATTTTATTCTCAGTTTAAGACCAGTAGAAAAGGCAAAAATTAGAAAATGAATTTGTGAATCACCATATAATGCATTTTGAACCTACAGTATTCATAGATTGTACAGTATTCACAAATAGGAAGCCATATTCCAGATGTACATGCTCAATCATAATTCTGTAACACAAGAAAAGACAAATAGCCTCTGTGGGTGAGGCAGTCTTTGGTGCTTTACCTCATAAAAGAACAAAAAATTTATCCAGCATCGCAGAGCAGGGTTGTAGGACAAACACACACTCTTCATGTATTTAGGCATATCCTCTGTCCCCCAGAACAAAGCTTCCCATGTGAAGGAAACTTTAACCTTCTGATCCTTTCAAACTCACCCACCACTCTTTTGACTCAGAGCTGAAGCAAGAAGTAGTGTAATTTCTAAAGATAGAGCTAAAAATACACTCCATTTCTTTTATCCTCCTCCTCCTCCTCCTTCTCTCAGCTGCAGGATTCTAACCCAATTAACACACTGATTTTAAATTAAAATAAAATTGTGATCTGTCTGTTTCCATCATGCCCTCCCATCTGTTGAATCCCACCGTAACACTTTCGTTTTCAATGTCCAACTCAAGGTGGGAAAGCAAAAATTAGGACTGGGGCTGTATTACTCCTTAAAATTTTTTAGGAGATTTAAGGGGCTATTGATTTTTCCTGGATCTTTATCTTGTGAAATGGAAGCCATATTTCCATAATTTTACAGTATCTGGGTTAGATTGACAGTGTTTTCTAGATAATAGATGATACCCTAAAGATAGGACTCTTTTTATAGTGTCCTATTTATACACCTCCACATAGGGATCAAAGAACTGAATTGGATGTTTGAATTTTTAAAGCTTTGAATAATCATTGAGGACAAATGGGTCAAATAAAAACAAAAATAATGATGCTATGGATATTTTACCTGTTCAAATCACCTCTTTAAGCTTGGTATTTCAGAAGAGCTTTACAACCATTGTATTCTTGTTTTGAGTTCACCAAGAGAGGCTAAAGAACTATCCTCTAAATCACATAGTAAATTAAATAGCAAAGCAGAAAACCCAGACCCGGAGGAAAGATGTCTAGTTCTATGTCCCAAATGGTGCTGTATGCTAATGTTTTATTGCTTGGCTGGTTTTCCAGGTCTCCTAACCTGCTGGTTCCCACCTCAAATCTTACTTAAGCAACACCATTTATTAAAAATAAATTCTCTACATGTTCTCATTTTCTTGGAACAAATTATCTTGCTCTTCTGGTCTTCATAGTTACTGAATCAGCCTTGGGGTTTCATCTGATTATTTCATATCCTGGAAACATATTAAAAATGTGCTTTTATTTTAGAAGAGTGACTTTCTTTTATTTTATAGTCAGTGTTGGGGCACATACAAACTCTGAAGTTGTTTTTAATCCACTTTTAGCTGTGGCTTCCAGGTGGTGAACAGATTTTATAACTCTTGAGGAATTTATTGATGGACTTTGAGATGGGCATTTAATCTGCATTTTTGTTTGGACTTAGAGTTAGGAAGACTTTTGATTACGTCTCAGCTAAGTCACTTTATGGCTATGTATTACATCTATAAGTATAGATATAAATACATAGAAATAGATATCTATTTCAGAGGTTTTTTTGTTTAATCCTGTGTTTTCATTGTTATTGATCAGGACTATAAGTAAGGAAACAAATAACAATGTAGTTATGAAACTGTTCTGTTTTTTGCAACTTTAAAGAGTTGCTTAGGCCATGGAAAGTTTAAATGACATGCCCTGGGTGATATAGTCCTTATTATTATTATTTTTTTTTTATCATCACCATGACTCCTACCTGTTCTGACTGAATTCCTTCTTTCTGAATCTTTAAGCTTCAGTGAATCAGTTCAACTCTAGGCTGATTTGGCCTAGGAAAAGGGAAACAGTCATTTTATTTTTAATAAATGGCAATGCTTAAATAAGAATTGGGAACCATCAGGTTTGGAGACCTGGCACACTGATAGAATCCTTCTTGGTTCTATTTCCTATTGATGTTCTGATCTGCCAATTGTCAACCCTACTTTATTTTCACCATCTGATTTCTTCTGTTTCTACTTATATGCTATTGAATGGAACTAAATAAGTTCCATACAACTGAGTCCTCTACAAACATATACTATCTATGTAATCTTTCAGTTATTGGACAACTCTACCATAAAAATAGACTCGTGGAATGGCCAAACAAACCCTATCCCATAATTCACTGTTTTGGTAATTAAATTTTTAAAATTGGCATTGAGCCTTCTGGAAAGAAGCCAAAGCTACACCTAAGAGAAAGCATGACTGTGTGGCTAATCCTTTAATATCCCATCCCGTGATTCCTTTCTTTTAGGATATTGCTGTTGTAGGTTGGTGGAAATCAGAGCAGATGGGATATTCAGAGACTATTGGTACCTATTGGGTATTGGTATGGTTTAATTTCCAGGATTATGTTTTTACCATTCACTGAAGGCAGTTATCTCAAAGTCCCCTAATTTGTAACTAAAAACTGGAGTACTCATTACCAGCCCACATTTCTTCTTGCTCAATTGTGGTGAATAGAGGGAAGAAGAGGTAGAAGAAGACAAGGATCTGTTCCTTAGGCCTACTAGCCAGAAATGTTGGGTATTGATATTGCTTACTTTCTATAGTGGTTGCCCACATTCTTTTTTGTATGTGATTATTGATTTGGAAGAGGTCTTTGCCACTTTAAAAGAGATGATAAACATGTTTCTAATCCAAGACAGCTGCAAAAACTATGTCTGAAAACAGAAGTTAAGCATTTTTAATGTTGTCTAGTTGTTTTCAGGCATTTCTAACTCTTTGTGACATCTTTTGAGGTTTTCTTGGCAAAGATACTGCAATGGTCTGCCATTTCCTTCTCCAGCTCATTTTACAGATGATGAAACTGAGGCAAACCAGAGTTAAGTGAGTTACCTAGAATCACATAACTAAGAAGTGTCTGAGGCAGATTTGAACTCATTTCCATATCCACAGCCCCTTTTAGAGGCTCATGATTGATATTTTTCATCACTGTAATTTGTTCCTTGACCTAAGATAATATCTCCCCTTCTCTTATGCTATTTGTTCTTTGTTTTCTGGTGCTTTGGCTATGACAATTCTCTTCTACGAAGTCCATATTCAAGCAAATCATGCTTTCTTTCTCAGAATATAATAAGCTATAGGTGTCACAGAATCTCTCTGTTTTGTATACTGGTAATAATTGAGGACAAATACCACCTCTGCTCGGAAATGACCATTTGGTGAAGGCTGAAGTCAACAAGCAAAGCTGGTCTTTAAGAAGTCTATGCTGGTACTCAATGAGGTCTTAGTGGCTAAAGGCAACTGAACAATTGCAAGAACCAGCAGATGTTACAGGGTTTGGCCATTGCATAGTACTGGAAGAGAATCAGAGGAAAATGGATTCAAGGTATACCATAAAGGAGTACATAATCAGTGCAACCATAGTAGAAGTAGCTATGACATGCCAAATAACCATGGCAATGTAATACACTGATAAAGTAAACCATTAAACTTTCCAAAGTAGTATTCCTTTATGCTGAAGGAGAAACCAGCCATTAGTGAATACCCAAATGAAGGAATATTCAATTGTTTGGCTGACACAATCAGATTCTGCTACTAGTCCAGTCCCCACTAAGAGCGTTCCTCCATAGTTTAGCAATTGAATTTCAAAGCCACAGACCATTCAGTGAAGTCCTGCAGTTCATATAAATAATGATTTATTCTTTACCTGACACAGATGGTAGCTTTATAATAAGACATCCAAGTGATCTGAATCTCAACCCTTTGGGAGGACTATCCAGGTTCTCTGTCCCATAGGGACTCCCTAGAAACTGGGTTGAGTGCAGCTAGGGGAAATTTTATAAAATACTAATAAATATAAATTTTTATTATATATGACTATTTCTTTAATGTAGGGTAACGACTTTTTTTGAGTGGAGTTTATATAATTTTGCAAATTCAATCAATAGGAAAAAAAAGAGAATTAAATGACAATTCCATCAACATTTTTCCTAAAAATGTTCTGATTTTGATTCACATTGTTTTTTAGTGTTTTTTAGTTGATCTTTGATTATTTGGTGTCAAATTAAGAAGCAGTAATAGCAGTTTTTTTATGATAGGAAAATAAATCAGTAATGAAGAAAGACTCCTATTTTTGATGTCTAGTAAATCTCTCTTGTTTGAAGAATAGTTGGTGATTTTTACATTGAATACTCAAGGGCATCCTATTTAAAGTCTCTTTATTTTAAGCAGGCTATCTGATATTAGTGTATAAGAAGAATTCTGTAATTAGAAAATAAATTCAAATTCTCAATTCTACTTTATTTTCTTTCTTTATATATACATTAAAATAAGAAAGAATGGTATGTATTTTAATGAATCTCATTAATTTTCATTTTAGGAAATTTCTTAAATTAAAAATGTTAACATAGTAAACTTGTTTTTTTTAATTTAAGAAAACAAATAGCAAAAAAAGCTCAAAAGCAGGACTTTCTTTTTGGCACATTCTGCATTTTTCCTTTATATGAAAGAAATGAAAAATAAAATAACTAATGTGTGACATTTATTTTTATTTTTAAAAAAAGTTTCCTCTAAGCCTTTAAAAAAAATCATAATAGTTTGCTTCTATACCTTTCTGATGTGTTTCACTGAATCAAACCCTAGCCTTAAAACAACCAATATAAAGTATTCAATTAATCAGAACATATTTTTTTCCAGATCTTTTAGGAACTTATTATTTGTTCTAGGTAAGACCTAACTAAGGCTATTCTGATTGTTTAAGTTAAAAACTAGGACAAAATGAGATACTTGTAGACCATCATAGGCAAAATCTGAGGATAAGAATCTTTAAGCCACTTACCTAGTGAAAGGGTGGGGACAGTTGTGTGACTCTTGGAGTATAATTTTAAATTGCTTTTCAGAATGGCTGTACTTAGTTGACAATTGTCATTTTTATTTTTTTTTAATCATCTTTGACAATCAGAAAATGAGTATGAGAGGGAAGCCCAGAATCAATTTAATTTGCATTTCTCTTGTTATTAGTGATTTGGAACATTTTTTCAAATGGTTGTTGATAGCTTCTTTTTCTTCTGAGAACTGTCAATTCATAGCCTTTGATTATTTATATATTGGGAAATGGCTGTTCTCAAAGATTTGAATTAATTCCCCAAATATCTTAGATATAAAATTTTTATCAGAGAAACTTGCTGCAGAGATTTTTCCCAGTTAACCATTTACTTTCAAATTTTAGGTGACTTGATTTTGTACAACAAAAGAAAAAGCAAACAACTTTTCAAATTTATATAATCAAAACATTTCATTTTATCTCCTGTTTCTTTCTTTCCCCTTGTATGGTCAATTAATCTTCTTCCATTCATGGTTATGAAAAAGTATTTATTCCTAGACCCTACTATTTATCTTGTGACATTTTATATCTAAATGTGAGATGTGCCTAATTTCTTACAGACTACTTTTCCATTTTTTTCAGCAGTTTTTGTCAAATAGTGACTTCTTTCCCAGGAGTTGTGATCTTTGGATTGATCACATATTTTGCTACTATTGTGCTTGCTTGTTCCTGGATCTTGAATTTTTAAGCTTTCCTGTTGATTAACTTTTCTACTTTTTAATAAGCAGTAAATAGCTTTTATAATGACTTGTTTTTAGTATTTAATTAGAAGTCTGTTATGGATAAACTGAAGCTAGGCATTTCATTGCATAGAGTGCTGGGCCTGGAGTCAGGAAAATCTCTCTACCTGAGTTCAAATTTGATCTCAGACATTTACTAGTTATGTGACTCTTTGGTGAAATGATCTGGGGAGGAAGGCAAAGTACTCCGTTATCCTTGTCAGAAAACCTCAAAAGGCATAATGAAGAATTGAACATGACTGAAAAATGACTAAACAACAATGGATAAGCCTATTCTCAACTTAGGCATTATTTCCTTTAGAATTCTTGAATTCCTCCAGTTGAATTTTATTATTATTATTTTTTAGTTCTATAAAGTATCATTTAGTAACTTGATTGATATGGTAATGAAAAAG
Source organism: Antechinus flavipes (assembly GCF_016432865.1). Classification (NCBI taxonomy): domain Eukaryota; kingdom Metazoa; phylum Chordata; class Mammalia; order Dasyuromorphia; family Dasyuridae; genus Antechinus; species Antechinus flavipes. The sequence continues at coordinate 205,765,171 of NC_067402.1, forward strand.
TAAATTAATGTAGTTAATATTGTCATATATACCAATTAGCTGTGTTTTTGTTTCTGCAAAGATAATTTTATAGTTGTATTTATATAACTCCCATGTAATCTCAGGAGGTAGACTTCCAAATATTTTATACATTCTGTATGTTAATTGTAACAGAATTCGCTTTCTGTATCTTCCTGCTGGGTTTTATTGCTACTACACAGAAAAGCTTATGATTTGTATGGATTTATTTTGTATTTTGCTACTTTGCTAAGATTATGAAATGTTTTGATTAAATTATAGTTTTCTAAAGGTTCTCTAAGGAAGACATTCTATCATATACAAAGAGTGATAAATTTGATTCCCTCAGTATCTTTTACTTGTAATTTTTACAGCTAGCATTTCTAGAACTATATCAAATAATCGTGATGACCATGGACATTCTTGCTTTACCCAGAATTTTACTGGAAAAAAGGCATTAGTATTTTTCTGCTATTCTTGCTTTTCTTTTTAGATCAGTGTCCTTTACCATTTAAAGAAAAAGTTCATTTATTTTGTATGCATTTAAATGTGTTAATAGGAATGGATGTTATATTTTTGTCATATCCTTTTCTATCATCTATTGAAATAATCATGTGATTTTGTTGTTGTTAATATAGTGAACTATTTTCAGTGTTATGGTAGCTTTTGCTAAATTTTATTTGAAATTTTTATATTGCTAGTTATCAATAGTTTTTTTTTTTCTGCTTTCACAGTCAGTGATCATTTTTAGGTTTCCAGACATTTTCACTGGTTTGTATTGACCTCCCTTGGGAGGGGTCCATGCTCTCTTTCCAGAGCCTGTGGCATCTGGCTGGTTTTTGTGTGCAATCCTGGGCCAAATGAGGGTGCTTATTGGTGTTTCTCTTTGGATTTCTTGATCATTGTTTGATTTGGGAGCTTTTGAAAGTCATTGTTGAAGTATATGTAACAGAGCTTTCACATCCTAATTTTAACCGGAGGTTTTTCTATCATTTTTATGAGCATATACGATTAATTCTTCAGAGCTTGCTTTTTCTTTTTTTTTTTTTTTTTTAAGGTCATCAAGACTGTGGCTGATCCCTCAGTCAGCCTATGACTAATCACACTGTAATTGTATTAAGTTTATTAAGGAACTTCTTCACAAGTTAAACAGATAAGCATTTATTAAGCAGGCCCTGTGTGTCAAGCCCTGAAGATACAAAGAAATATAAAAGACAGTCTCTTCTTCTCAGGAGCTCATTAGTCTAATGGAGGAAGAAGACAAGATGCAAAGAACTTTGTACAAATAAGATACATACAGGATAAACTGTGGATAATTAACAGATAGAAAATAACTCCTAAAGAAGTAAAAGTAAAGAAGCCTAAATACTTGGCTACATTGTGTCAATATGTGTAAGTAACCTGGGTTAAGTGACCAGTCACACAACCAGTAAGTATTTGAAGCTAGATTTGAAGTCAGGTCTTGCTGACTCCATGATTGAGATTCTATCCATTGCACCACCTAGCTATTCTTTAGCTGCATATGTTTGAAAGGTCTTCCTACCTCTCTCCTTTCCTTTGTCTTGTTATTTTTCATTGATGAACTGTCAGCTCAATAAGTGCAGGTGATGGGAAGGAAGGTAGCAGCTTCTGCCAGTGGTATCCCACTTTGAGGTAGCCTTTTAGTTTGTATACATATATACATGAATAGGGAAAGCCTGGAGCTTTGGGCTGGTGTTTCTAAACTGATCCTTATACCACTACGATGGGGATGAATGTACTGGAAGGAGAGAATCAGCAGGTGACCCCTCCAGGTGGGGCAGTAATCAGTGCAGCACTTTAGGACCCATTTACCTAGTTTTGTGTGTGTGTTTGTGTGTGTGTGTGTGTTTGTGTGTGTGTGTGTGTGTTGTGCGCGCACATGTGTGTGTGTGTGTGTGTGTGTGTGTGTACATGTGTGTGTCTATCCTTTGTCATTTATATACCTAGGAACATTCTTTTTGATATTTCATATGCAGACCTATTCCAAAAGTATGAGTAATGATGGTTCTATGATGCTGGTTACTTAATAGTTATATCTTTGTTAAGATCTTTTGAACCCATTTCAGTCCTTGAACATGTCTGTATCAGAGGTTATATGATCTTAAGGGGCTGTGATGGTCAGTGGTCACTGTATTCTGATAATAGTCTTCATTTTACACAGAGGTAATTGTGTTATTTCTCTATTACAAACAAAACAAAACTATATTGGTTCCCTATTGCTTGTGGAAGAAAAGTTCAACTCCTTTACCTGACATTCAAGACCTTCTATAATTTAGTACCATTGTACTTTTCAGACTGTATAGAATATCACTTCTTTTATTTACTCCTGACAACTGCTTCAACTTAGCAGACTCTTCTCTCTTTTGAATTTGTGTTTTTCTACTCCTGTGCCTGCAATGTCCTTCCTATTTTCAAGGATTAAAATCCTATCTATCCTTTAAAGCCTATCTCAGGTATAATTTCTTCTGTATCCCCCATGTTTGTATTACTTTTGCCTTTGGAACTCATAGCACACTAGGTTTTGTGTGCCTATAATGCCTATATTATAGATTATTATTATTTGTGTATACATGTCTTATCCCCTTACTAGACTATGAATTTCATGAAAATCAGACCATCTCTCATCTAAACTTTGTATCTCTCCTACTGCTTGACATAGCAGGTACTTAATAAAGATTTATAGATGAACTTTTGAATGATTATTCAAATATTATCACATAGCAAAGACTCATTTTCACTACACTTATTACATGGTACACATCACATTTGAAAAGTGTCATCCTTCTGACCTTCTACTGATACTAAATCCCAGAATACTTTAAAATCTCTTCAGAGAAATCAATAATAATGAAATTGTGAAATTGGTCCCACTATCTACTCTGGAAAAACAAAGTACATGAATGTAACAGATTGTCCTAATGATGCCATCAAGTTAGAAAGGCAGATTGTTGAATTATGTTAGTCCAATACCCTCTGTATGTATCTCTATGCACAATGCATATGTCTACACAAATATATAGTACATGTATATTTATATGTTTATGTGTGCATATGATAGCTTGGCTAGATGCTAAGCTGGGCCTTAAATTAAGTAGTAGTTAAGAGGAGATCGGTCTGGTTGACATTTAGGAAATTGTGCAATGTTTTCAATGATTCTAAACTACTTGCTACTGAAATAGTCCATCTGTTTAAGGCCAGTATCTTCCTGGTGATGTTATAAGACTTTCAATATTGGAACACAAAAATCTTGGAAGAATCAAAATGGCAATTAATCTAAAAGTCAGATTTATCTGATATGGAATAAGGGAACAAAAGATTACCCAGTGTTTGATGTGTCATTCCAAAGTGACCAGTCCTTCAGAGGTGAGCTTGTGTTTTCCCAGGAAGGGCCAAAGCAACTCAGTACATACTCCTTGAGATTTCTCACACAACCTCAACCCCACACATCTTCCAAGCATCCAATCCAATAAAGTAAATAAATACCTATTATGTTAAAGGCCCAATGACAAGAACAGATCCTGCTCTCAAACAATTTACATCCTACTGCAGGGATATAACATGCAAACAAGAAATAATAATTGGAAGAGGAGGAGAGGCAGCATAAACAACTAAAGGGATTTGGAAAGACTTCCCACAGGGGATGGCAAATGTACTATCTTGAAGGGAGTTGGAGATACTAAGAAAGAAGTGAATTCCAGAATAGGAAAAATAAAAAAGAAGAAGCAAAAGATGGCATAATTTGGGGAACAGCAAGTAGGCCAGTTTAGTTCACATAGTATGTGAAGGGAGAGCAGTACATTATAAACCAAAAATCATGACTCTTTATGAAGTGAAATAAAGTCATTATGTGAAGTGGTAACATGAAATAGATTTGGGAGACCATAGTGGTTAGACATAGACATCCAATCTATGTTACAAAATTTTTCCATTTATTACATGAAATAGCTTCATAGACTTAATCAACCACAACTAAGCATGGCAGAGTTAGGTGATTATGCAACTTAATTTTGGGGGGACATGACTTTTTATAGCTCATATAGAGGGGAAGGAAGAAGAAATAAAGGCAAGATCTAAGAAGTGACAAGGATGTGTCCTGATATGTTGAGACAATCTTAAAGACAGTTTGAGAAAATGAATTCCCATCATGCTTGATAATAGGAACAAGATGGGCTCATTTTAGCAATTTCTGATAAAATAATGTTTTAGAGATCATATATCACTTAAGATGAGTAGAAACTATCTATCACACAAGTTCAAAGAGCCTCTTCATAATGTCTTTAAAGGTAAATAGGATCAAATTTGTCAAGAGTTCTAAATATCTTGAGGAGTTTGCATCTTATCCCAAGGTAACTGGGAACCATTGAAACTTTTTATGAAGGTAGCTGGTGGCTAACTGGAAGTTAGGAAGACCAGGCTTCAATCCAACTTTAAACACTTCCAAGCTATATGACTTCTAAGTAACTTCACCTCTGATTGCCTGACAAAATGGATCTACTGGAGAAGGAAATGGCAAAATAGTATCTTTGCCAAGAAAACCCACGTGAGATTATGAAATGTTGGATATGCCTGAAATAATTGAACAATGAAGCTTCTTGAGCAAGAAAGTAGAAAGATCATATTTGTATGTTAGAGAGATTGTTTTAATATTTGTAGGAGGCAGATGGATTATGGAGGTCATAGACTAGAAACCAGAGAACCCAATTAGGATTCTACTGCAATAGTATCTATGAGAAGGGAGAAATCATGAACCAGTGTGGAGACCATAGGAGAAGAAAGTTACAGAAAAAAGAAATGTGGAGAAAAAATTGAATGGACTTGGCAACTGGTTGGATCAAACTTGTCATAATTGTAATTGAAATTGGGTTATGGTTATATTCCTCCTAATATTTCTTTGTCATTGTACAACTGTAGACTTTGGTAAGGGGAACTAAGTTAGAATTCCATGATTTCTTCCTGTTTCATGAATCAAGTTCTAATGAGTAAAGTTATGAGTATGTCACAATCTTATATATTCCCTGTAAATTCTTAAAAACAGCAAAAAGTAATAATTATAGGGAATGTGAATCAAAGGCCATACTTTTTTTTTTTTTGGTTAAGGAATTGGGGTTAAGTGACTTGCTCAGGGTCACATAAGTGTCTGAGATCAGATTTGAACTCGGGTCCTCCTGACTTCAGGGCTGGTGCTGTATCCACCATGCCATTTAATTGCCCCATTATTTTAATTTTCAATGCAAACTTCTTCCAGAGTTCTGAAGTTCCTCATTTTTAATAATGTCTCAAACAAAAAATCATTGCTCAATTTAAAACTCTCTTTAGCCAGTAAGATACAACTATTGCTGGACTTCAGCCTGAAATCACATGTTTGAGCTTCTCACCTCCCTCTAAACTCTATTAGCTCCCTTTTCCCTCCAGGACCAATTATAAATTCCTCTGGCTATTATTACCTTGGCCCCCTTCCTATATATCTCTAAATTTCTTGCTTCTCATTCCCCCTTCAGGTATTCTGCAAATCAGTGACCCTGGCTTCCTTGGTGTTCTTCACAAGATACACTATCTCCTAATTCTTCAGGATTGCTCTCCAGGAATTTCAGGAATTCACCTTGGAATATCTTTCTACAAGGTGTGACATCCCATCTCAGCCCCAACCCCATGAGTTTCTCCTGGAGCTTCCTATATACCTGGGGTGTTATAAAAATTTCCCTGACAAAAAGGGATTGCGAATTGGAAAAATATGAAGAAGCCCTGGCTCAGACCCCTGAGAATTTAAGTGATTTGTCCAGAATTACAATCTAATTACTATACTACATTCCATTTTAATAAATAGATTTTCCTGTATACAATATTGTACATTATAGATTTAACTATTGGAAATCAGTGTAACCATTTCAGATAATGAACTGTTACATATATAAACTTTAAAACCTAAATAATTAAAAAAAATTAAGCACATTGTGAACCTTTTGCACTGAACTGTGTCAGAATTCCAAAGCTTATAGGCCTCTGGAGGATCTGGGATCCAATTTCTTTTTTTTTTTTTTTTTTAAATAAAGAAAATAGATTTTTCCATCCCATCCATCTCTGCCTATCATTAATGTAAAGAAAACAAATCAAACCAAACCCTTGTTAGGAATATATAGTGAAGCAAAACCAGTGGCCACATTAGCCATGTCCTAAAATCCATCTCATTCTGTTAGTCACTAGCATTTATTAAGTACCAACTGTATTTCAGTTTTCCAGTTATTGTGCTAAGCTCTAGTAATACAAAGACAAGACAATCTTTGCTCTCAAAGAGTTTACAATCTAAAATTTCATTTTATTTTTTCTTTCTTTTTAAAATAGCTTCTCTCCTTACACATGCAAAGATAGTTTTCTTTTCTTTCTTTTTTTTTTTTAATTTTTTAAAATAGCTTTTTATTGACAGAACCCATGCCAAGGTAATTTTTTACAGCATTATCCTTTGCACTCACTTCTGTTCGATTTTTCCCCTCCCTTCCTCTACCCCCTCCCCCAGATGGCAAGCAGTCCTATACATGTTAAATATGTTGCAGTATATCCTAGATACAATATATGTTTGCAGAACCGAATAGTTCTCTTGTTGCACAGGGACAATTGGATTCAGAAGGTATAAATAATCCGGGAAGGAAAAACAAAAATGCAAGCATTTTATATTCATTTCCCAGTATTCTTTCTTTGGGTGTAGCTGCTTCTGTCCATCCTTGATCAATTGAAACTGAGTTAGATCTCTTTATCGAAGAGATCCACTTCCATCAGAATACATCCTCAAACAGTATCGTTGTTGAGGTATATAATGATCTCCTGGTTTTGCTCATTTCACTTAGCATCAGTTCATGTAAGTCTCGCCAGTCCTCTCTGTATTCATCCTGCTGGTCATTCCTTATGGAACAATAATATTCCATAACATTCAGGTACCACAATTTACCCAGCCATTCTCCAATTGATGGGCATCCATTCATTTTCCAGTTTCTGGCCACTACAAACAGAGCTGCCACAAACATTTTGGCACATGCAGGTCCTTTTCCCTCCTTTAGTATCTCTTTGGGGTATAAGCCCAGTAGTAGCACTGCTGGATCAAAGGGTATGCACAGTTTGATAACTTTTTGAGCATAGTTCCAAATTGCTCTCCAGAATGGCTGGATGTGTTCATAATTCCACCAACAATGTATCAATGTCCCTGTTTTCCCACATCCTCTCCAACATTCCACATTATCTTTCCCTGTCATTGTAGCCAATCTGACACGTGTATAGTGGTATCTCAGAGTTGTTTTAATTTGCATTTCTCTGATTAATAATGATTTGGAGCATATTTTCATATGTCTATAAATAGTTTCAATTTCTTCATCTGAGAATTGTCTGTTCATATCAAAGGTAGTTTTCAATATTCACTCTTGCAAAACCTCATGTTCCAGATTTTTCTCCCTTCTTCCCTCCCATCCCCCTCTCTATGGTAAGCAATATAGGTTAAACATGTACGAGTCTTCTAAACATATTTCCATATTCTTCATACTGTGCAGGAAAAAGCACATCAAAACATGGGAAAAGAAGAAACCCAAAACAGCAACAACAACAATAAAAGATGAAAGTACTATCCTTTGATCCACATTAAATCTCCATAGTTCTCTCTCTGGATATGCATGGCTCTTTTTATTGCAAGACTATTGGAATTGCCTTGAATTACCTCATTGTTGAAAAGAACTACATCCATCACAATTGATCACATAATCTTGTTGTTAGTGTGTACAATGTTTTCTTGGTTCTACTGATTTCATTTAGCATCAGTTCATGTAGTCTCTCCAGGCAAGTATCATCTTGCTCATCATTTCTTATAGAACAATATATTCCATTACATTCATGTATCTTAACTTATTCAGCCATTCCCCAATTGATGGGTATCCACTCAATTTCCAGATCCTTGTCACTACAAAAAAAAGCTGCTACAAACATTTTTGCACATGTTTCCATTTTAATTATCTCTTTGGGATACAGACCCAATAGTGAGATTGCTGGATAAATAACCATGCACTGTTTTATAGCCCTTTCGGCATAGTTCTAAATTGTTCTCCAGAAAGGTTGGATCAATTCATAACTCCACCAACAATGCATTAGTGTTCCAGTTTTCCCACATCCCCTCCATTACCTATTATTATCTTTTCCTGTCATCTTAGCCAATCTGAGATGTGTAAAGTAGTACTTCATTTTCTTAATTTGCATTTTTTAATCAATAATGATTTACAGCATTTTTCATATGACAACTTAAAATTAAAATTTTTCTTAAATTGTAAAAATTAACCATTTTCACTTTTTAACTTGATCTTCTAAACTGGTAGTTAGAAGTAACAATGGTTTATAAAGATTATCTGTTTTAACACTTAATACATAATCTGACTTATCAAATAAGAAATTTGCTTTAACAGATTATAGAAATATACCTTTCTATCCCAGCATTCTCTTCATAGAGGAAAATTATTTACTTTTCTTTATTTAATACAGCCTTAGTCCAGGACCTGTTAGGAGGTGAATAACATGCTTCATCATGGGGGTTTTTGGAACCATGTTTGGTTGTTACAATACTAGTGTTACCTCAATGGAATTGACACAATGCTTATTGGTTCACACATTAGAGCAAATCCTTACAAGGTGTTAAGTCACTAGTATGGATAGAAACAATGCTTAAGCTTTGAGAGTTCACACATTAGCTCACACAGGTTCACAGGTTTGGGAGATTTCAGGATTCAGTTTGAGATATCCAAATTCACACCTCCCATAATCCCACTCCCAGAGGAAGAGTCAACCTTTGAGTTTACACCTCTAAAAGAGCATTAAAAACAGCTGAGCTCAGGAGAGTTCAGTTGAAAAGATTGAGAGGGGAGCATCAGTTGGAGATTGAGAAGACATGAGTCAGAGTTGAGCTAGAGGCAGAAGCTGGAAGAGCTAAAAGACAAGCTGCAAGAGCTCTTGGAACCAAGGAGGGAACTAGGCCCCTAAGAAAGCTAACCAGGACCAAGGAAAGAGACTCCTTGGAAGGAGAAAATAAACATTTGGATTTTAACAACTGCCTGCATTTGGGATGATTATTACATTGAACTGAAACTAAGGCTGCCTCCAGAAAAGCTCCCCGAGAAATCTGCCCACAGACAATGATCATATATTATAAAAAAGAAGAACAACACATTTGGTTACGATATTGATCAGCATTCTTAAGACTTTTAAAATTGTTTTTACAATTATTGTTATTGCTTATGTTGTTTACTTTTTTCCTACTCACTTGGCTCTGCACATTTGTAAGTCTTACCAGTTTAATATTTATAAAGTACTTAGCAAAATACCTGGCACATAGTAGGTATTTAATAAATATTTGTCTCCTTATCCCCTCATTATTCGTTATGATATAATAGTATTCTATTGCATTGATATATCGTTGTTGTTGTTGTTGTTGTGGAATCATTTCAATTGTGTCCAATTCTTTATGACCTCGTTTGGAGTTTTATTGGCAGAGATATTAGAATAATTTGTCATTTTCTTTTTCAACTCATTTGAAAATGAGAAAACTGAGGCAAACAGGGTTAAGTTACCTGCCCAGGGTCACACAGCAACTAAGTGTTTGAAACTGGATTTGAACTCATGAAGTTGAGTCTTCCTGATTCGAAACCTGGCACTCTATCCACAATGCCATCTAGCTGTCCTCACAATTAGTTTAGTTATTTCTCAGTTAATGAGAATCTTCTTAATGCCCAGTTCTTTGACTTTGCAAAATGAGCTGCAAAAAATATTTTTGTACATATAGATTCTTTTCCTCTGTCTTTGATATCTTTGGAGTATAGACCTAGTTGTGGACCAAAGGATAGATACAATTTAGTAACTTTTGGGCATATTTCCAAATTACTTTCCAGAATGTCTCTACTAGTTCATAGTTCATAAACAGTACCTTAATACACTTGTTTTTTCCCTGCTGAGATTTACTTTTAATTATTATCAAAAATGACCAGAGCCTCTAGCGTAGAGCCTTAGAAATCACTTGGTTATAGCCTCACAATTCTCAGGGGAAGGGGTAGGGCCCAGAGAAATTAAGAGACTATAGACAAGCTACTTAATTTCTCTCTGAATTTCAATTTCCTCCTTTATAAAATATTATATACCTTACACAGGATTGTGGTGAGTTACTTACTTGTAAGTCCTCAATCATGATATAGAAATGGGAGTTTCAATTAAAGGTTATACTCAAAACTGGTAATTCTAGTACTACTGGTAGTTCATAGTACCTTTAATTTGAATCTAGGTCCTTTAATACCAAATGCCATTGTATCACACATCACCATGCACTGCAACCAAAACCACCATCACCACTATGATCATCATCATCTCTATTATCACCAACTCCACAACTGCAGTAACTAAAATATGTAAAAGACTTTCATTTTTGTAAATTGTGTTATTCTTGTGTCATTTGGCCTTCATGAGAACCCTGTAGCTGTGGTGTTAATATCATCTTAATTTCATCCCTTGATCACCCCTCTGATTATATGTTTCTTTCTAAAAGATCTGCTGCTATCACTGTATATATTTTTAATGGAGAAGCAATACACTGACAAAGAACATGTGTTTTTGCAGGAGGGATGGAGCTAATGCAAATAAGAAGTGCAAATAAGAACACATAAAGAGAAATTCACATTTGTGAAAGAAATAGAAAGAGGAGTTTAGTAAAGGACTGTATCACATTTCTTTCTGTTGCTATAATAGCAATTCGGCTCACTTGGCCAGCCAGCCCGAAAGAGTGCACATCCTGTTTTCCAATTACAGGAAGACAAGTTAATGTCTCTCTCGTATCTTGCAATGACATTTTTGGTTATTTAGCTAACTCCTTTGCTCAGGTTACTCACCTTAATCAATGCCATAAAATGAGACTAACAGCAGCATTTGCTATTCCTGCACCTGGTGCAGAGTCCTAATGAGTCTCTAAGACATGAACACATTCAATCTCGTTGCTCAGCATTTTTAGCTAAGCTGAAAAAGTAGAAGGAAAAAAAAGAATATGTGAATTGTAAACAGAGAAAGAAAAAGAAACAGGATGTGTTCCTGGTTAGAACAAGAAGTTATTGATTTATCATGTAAAAAAGATGAGCAAACTAACATATAATTCTGTACTTCTAATCTATATCAGCTGGCAAAAAGACAGAATTATTTAGAGCAGTAAAAGCATGCAGACTTTTATTTTGGAAATCTATTTCATAGGTTATTTATTTTAAAACATGATATTTTTGTGTTTTGATAGTAGTATAATTAACAAAGATAAACATTTATGTTATCAAATGAAACCTTTTATGCTATTGAAGTTGAACTGGAGCAAATAACTGAGTTTCAGTCCAGGTTTTGACATGTTCTAAATGATCTTGGATTAGTCACTTTACTTTGACTTCATTTTCCTTTCCCAAAAAAGTGGGCTTAATGATATTTGCTTTGGCCACTTCACAGGATAGTTATGAGGAAAGCATTTTCAGAACCATAAACTGTTGTTATGACTAGGACTTTAGATACTTTGAGCTTCTAACAATTGCTACCATTTATAAAGCATTTTGAGGTTTGCAAAGCACTTTATGAATGTTATATAATAATGGTAATAATAATAACAGCTAATATTTATATAGTGTTTACTTTGTGCTGAGAACTGTGCTAAGCACTTTACAATTATTATCCCATTTGGTTCTCACAATAAACCTCAGAGGCAGATGCTATTATCTTCATTTTATAGATGAGCAAACTGAGGCAAACCAAAGTTAAGAGACCTACTCAAGGTCTCATATATAGCACATGTCTAAGACTAGAATTGAACTTAGACCTTTCTGATTCCAGGCCAAGCACTCTATCTTTTTTTCCCCCTTCAATAGTATTTTATTTTTCCAAATAGAGGTAAAGATAGTTTCAACATTCCCCTTTGTAAAACTTTGTGTTCTAAATTTTTCTCCCTCGCCCCTCCCAAGACAGCAAGCAATCTGATATAGGTCAAATATGTGCAATAATTTTAAACATATTCCCATATTAGTCCTATTGTGCAAAAAAAATCAGGCCAAAAGAAAAAAAAAAAAAAAAAAAGGGCAAAAGTACTATGCTTTGATTCACACTGAGTTTCCATAGTTCTCTCAATGTGGATGGCTCTTCCCATTGCAAGTCTATTAGAATTGCCTTGAATTACTCATTGTTGAAAAGAACCAAGTCCATCACATAGCTGATCACATAATTTCATTACTGTGTACAATTTTCTCCTGGTTCTGCTCACTTTATTCAGCATCAATTCACATAAGTCTTTCCAAGCTTTTCTGAAATCAGTCTGCTTACCATTTCTTATCTAAAAATAATATTTCTTTAGCTTTATATGCCATAAATTATTCAGCCATTCCCCAACAGTTCCTTGTCGATACAAACTTTTTAAAATGATATCTTTGGGATACAGATCCCAAAAGTGTTTGCTGTTTTATCGACCTTGAATATAGTTGCAAATTGTTCTCCAAAATGGTTATCTTTTCCTATCATCTTAGCCAATATGAGAGATATGAGATGGTACCTCAGAGTTGTCTTAATTTGCATTTCTCTAATCAGTAGTGATATAGAGCATTTAAAAAATATGACTAGAAATAGTTTTAATTTCATCTGAAAATTGTTCTTATCCTTTGAGCACTTATCAATTGAAGAATGGCTTGTAAATTTAAGTTTGAATCTTACAAATTTACAAATCTTTCATAAATTTCAGAAATGAGGCCTTTATCAGAAACTCTGGTTATAAAAATTTCCCCCCAGCTTTTTGCTTCCCTTCTAATCTTGGCTGCATTGGCTTTGTTTGTGCAAAACCTTTTTAATTTAACATAATCAAAATTATTCATTTTTGCATTTCATAATGTTCTCAAGTTCTTCTTTGGCTGTAAATTTCTTTCTTTTTCATGGGTTTGATGGTAGATTCCCTTGTTGTACTAATTTGCCATGCACTCTATCTACTGAACATGGAAGGTAGAGTCTATTATTATCCTAATTTGACAGATAAAGAAACTGAGGCAGTCACAAGTTAGGCAACTAGAATAATAATAACAAAAGCTAATTATGTTGTTGGTAGTCCTTCATTTTCAAAGAGGACCTGTAACATCCCAGAATCGTTTATGCATGAATTCGATTTAAAGGAGGCAGGGTTGCCCAAAGTAGCCAACCTCACTCTCTCTTCCTGAATCATTGAGCTTCAGTGGCAGGACAAAAGTCAGGACTACTGGAGATGCCCTTGGGAAGCAGTGGATGAACTTGGCATCTGTGATGTCTGATTAAGCTGTAGGTGTTCCACAGTGCCTGCTTCAGCTGTCTCATGGCCCTTGGAACAAATTGTTCTCATCCACTCCCTCCACAGGGAAAATCTTCATATGGTTGGGGTAGACATACCCCCATTCACTGGTGGATTTGAGGCCTGCTGGTTACCCACAACCTTATTTAGCTCAACTGTCTAGATGGCGTTAGCAGGATGTGGGTACTGCTGTGACAGCATTTTTGGAGCCACAGGTGAGAATTGAGTGACAGATAGACACCAGAAGTGAATGAGCAACCCTGAAAAGGGGTTAGCGACCCTCACAGCAGAGGTGTTAGTCCTCCCTGGATACCCCATACACTCTGGAGATTGTGGTATACAGGAGGCTATATGGTGAAGTGCAAAGATCTCTGGAGACAGAAGACTGGGGTTCAAGTCCTATCTTCAATGTTACTGCCATTCAATTTTCTCAACTGTCAAATGACAGGGATTGATTTGAGTGGCTTCTGAGGTCCCTTCCAGAACTTTATTCAGAATTCTCTAATTGATAATAATATGTATTAAGATATAAACCATTTGAACTCTTATAGCCCTGGGCAATGCTCTTAAAATTGTGGATTTATTAGTGTTGAGTCACCTACATATATCTGTGGAGGGAGTTTTTAACTTGCCCTATACTGAACATCATGATTTTAGACATCTTCCATTCCACCTCTCCAAATTCATATCATTAAACCTTTTTTGTTTCTTTAAGAATTTTACTAATAAACCAATATCTTTCAGTGTAGTGTGCTGAGAAATAATAGTCCTTTTTGCAAAGCAAGTATAAAGTTATATTTCAGTGAAAGAACTCTATTTAGAAGCACTGTTCCCAAGTTGGAGGTCAGGGAAGATTCTCCTTTCTTACCCCAATCATCAAGCATCTAAAATAATGCTCATGGGCTTTCCAAAACACTGTGAAGGAGGTAACATTTGTTTGTATGCCTTCCCACTATACCTATCAGTCTCTTTTCACTCTCATTAATATGTTCTTCTCACAGGTGCATAACATTCTCATTCTGTTTTTTGTCTATGCCCATATTCTGTGCCTATTTTTCCATTTTCTCTTTGTCTAGTGTTTGAAGAGAGATGCTACGGTGTACTGGGAAAAACACCAGACCTTACTCAATTTCCTTGAATTGTATATCAGGAGGGGGAAATCTAAGGTTGTATGTCTAAAGTCCTCTTCTAGCTTCAAAATTTATGTTGAAATAATTAAGTGATTTAGAGTAAAGTGATAAGGAGTAGATTATATCATTTTTTTAGTAGGATAGAGTTGGCTTTTTTGAACCAGACTGGGGGAGGGTATCTGGGGTAGAACCTACACTATATTTATAGTTAAAATATACATAAAGAAACAAAATGAACAAAAAGACTTTTGATCCCTTTTAGTTAAGAATATGACATTTGACCAGTGATGGAAGAAACATTGAAGGGATGCAAAAACTGAAACGTCTAGTATGATTTTTATGCGGGTATGAAAACATGTCTTTTAGCAAGCAGAAAGAGGATACTTCCTAATGTGCCTGTTTGGAAAGAATCATTTGCATTCACATCTTTTTTTATTTTGCTTCTCAAGGATTTATGGTTTCCAAAACCATAAAGCTGCACCTGAAATTGGAAAGTATGAAAAGAAAATAAAGATTACCAGAAGTTAGGCATCATACCAACATCATAATTGATCTTAATGTTTTATATTTGGGCTATCATCCAGGTACCTCATTTGGGACCAAAACCCATAGTATTGCAATGATTTAGAATGGCTGGCCTGAGTCCAGGATTATGTTCAGATCAGAATTACAAAATATAGTAACTCTTTTCCCTTATACAGCATTTTCCATCCAAAGCTATCAAAGCACCATGCAAACATTTGTCTGTCTTAGCAACACCCTCCTCAAAGACACAGAAAATAACTTATGTGGACAGACTGATAGAGAAAGCAGGGTAAAGAAATCTAATGATTATGCATGGTCTTATAGATTCCTAATCTTCTATTCTAACTATGCCCTACCCTGGCAGTGCCCTAGATAACAGATGAAAAGAATTTTAGAGTCTAGGATTTGATTAACTTCTTTGTTGAAGGAAGTGATCACTGACTGGCTTAGGAAAAATTTAGAGCCTCCTGTAAGATAATGAAACAGGAAATACAGGGGAAGGAGCTGGAATAGAACAGGCAGAGACCAGAAGATATTCTACAGATAGTGGGGGGAAAGCTTTGTTAAAGGGGAGGAGGTAGGTCTCTGGGCTAATATAATGCCAGCAGTAGATCTGAAGAAGGAGTCTGGGGAGGAAAGAAGGAGAGAATGGAGTGAGGTGGTATTTGCAAGAACCTGAATTTTAATTCCAAATAAAATGTTGCTTAAACATTTAAACATTTAAAAATCTAAACCTCTGAGCTATAAAACTTTAACTGATCAAATGTAAATACCACATTCTTTTCTCCCAGGACCTTCAAAGGAATCCTACAAAGGACTGAGCATGGGTTAGATCTCAGAACTTAACAAACAGAACCTAGATAAATGTCAAATGCTTCTTATTATGCCACCTAAGTAATACAGCTAAACAAGATGGAAAGGGGGCTGGAGGCTTGTGAGCAATGA
Source organism: Antechinus flavipes (assembly GCF_016432865.1). Taxonomy (NCBI): domain Eukaryota; kingdom Metazoa; phylum Chordata; class Mammalia; order Dasyuromorphia; family Dasyuridae; genus Antechinus; species Antechinus flavipes. The sequence goes on from NC_067402.1 coordinate 205,781,122, forward strand.
AAAGGAAACTTGACATTATGAAGCTAAAGCTCAGATCAGAAAGTGAAGGTATTTCTTTTTTTTAATCCCCAAAACAGATGCGATTAACAAAAAGAAGCCTTTCTCTGATTTGATATTTTTCCAGCTAAATGACCCTAGGCAAGTCATTTAGCCCCTTTTGATCTCAGTTTCCTCATATGTTGTAGTTCACTGGTTCACTAGTCGTTCACTCACTTTTTATATCCCAGACATTGCCAAGGCTTTTTAATTCTACCTCTTTAATATCTATTAGATCCCCCCTTTTCTTTTCACTCATTCCACAACCACCTGATTTCAGTCCCTCATCAATGCTTATATACACTATTACAATAGTGTTCTAATTTAACTTGTTCTATCCACTCAGATCTCTCTAACTTGTTCTTGCAGTTGCCAAATTCATATTTCTAAAGGGATTCCTCCTTTAAATTTTTTTAAGATTTTGATAATATTTTATTACTTCTTCCCAATTACATGTAAAAAAATTTTAACATGCTCCATATTAGTCATATTGTATAAGAAAAAACAGACCCTTCCAAAAACAAACCCACAGAAAAAAGAAAATGAAAAATAGTATGCTTTCATCTGCATTCAGAAGCCATCAGTTCTTTCTCTGGAGGCAGATGACATTTTTCATCATAAGTCCTTTGGAATTGTCTTGGATCATTGCATTGCTGAGAATGGCTAAGTCATTCACGGTTTTTCGTCATCTAATACTGCTGTTGCTGTGTACAATGTTCTTCTGTTTCTGCTCATTTTACATCACATCAGTTCATGCAAATCCTTCCAGGCATTTCTGAAATCATTCTCTTGTCATTTCTTATAGCACCATAGTATTCCATTTCGATCATATACCACAGCTTGGTTAGCCCTTCCCCAATTGGTCCTCTGCAAGAAGTTTCAATGTCTCTCCATTCTTTCAGGTGAAATACAAATTTCTCATTTGGATTCATTCCAGGCTGAATTCACACTACTTCTCCTCACATTACCTCTATATCTCTGTGCTCCAGCTAAATCGACCCATTTGCTATTTCCATATATGGCATGCAATCTCTGGCTTCCTTGCTATTCAAGGACCAGGTAAGCTCAGGTATGCTCATCACTTGAAAGGTTTCTTATCAGGTGATTAAAGTTTTGGCCACAGAAACTCACAAAGGCTTAGAGAAATTGAGCTCTAAATTCCTAAATGCTCTCATATCCTAAGTGAGGATTGCTTACTTGGAATATTCACAATGATTAAGTGAAATCACAGATCTCTTAAATTGTTGAAATACTGCAGTAGTATCAGTCAGATTAGCTGGCAGTGGGAAAGGGAGAGGACAGATGCACTCTGCTATAGGCAGGGGAAGATGAGGAAAATTTCAGAAAAAATTAAAGCAATCTCAAAAGAAATGCTGCATTTGGGGTAGATAGGAGATAACAAGAGAAGGGAGTGAGCCTTATGGAAAGCCGAAAGCTATTCTAGTCCTAGAAGAGAGAAACTGTCAAATACAAATACTGCCTATTTCCTAATTTGGTCCAAGGTCACAGGAGCATCTTGAGTTCAAATCCAGCTTCAAATACTTACTAGCTGTATGACCCTGTGCAAGTTATTTAATCTCTGTTTACCTTAATCCATTGGAAAATGAAAATGGGAAGCTACTCTAGTATTATTTGCCAAGAAAATCCCAAGGACAATATTGTTATACTATGGTTCATAAAGTCATGAAGAGTCAATATGACTGAAGGATTGAACAATAAGAACAGCAACAACATCATCATCAATAACAATAACAACACATACACACACATACTGGGGAAGCTAGGTGAGGCAATGAATAATATGATGGGCATAGAGTCAAAAAAGATTCATTTTCCTGAATTCATATCTGGTCTCAGCCACTTACTAAGCTGTATGACCCTGGGCAACTCATTTAGCCCTGTTTGCCTCAGTTTCCTCATCTGTAATAAACTGGAGAAGGAAATGGCAAACCACTCCAGTATTTCTACCAAGAAAGCCCCAAATGGGTTCATAACTGAAAATGACTGAATGACAAAATATAGGATTTAGGCTGGAATGTGATGTCATTGAAGCCAAACATCCCATTTTACAGATGAAAAAAATAAGGCACAGAAAAATTAAGGACTTGTCCATGATCACATAGCAGTAAATGTTTGAGATGGGATTTGAAATCAAGTCTTTCTGGCTCCAAGTCCAATGATCTATCCAATATAACATGTTATATCAACTCTGCCTTTAATAATGAAGTGAGATGTGCTAAATGAATTTGGAGAGGGATATAGACATTCGTAGCCATGTTAGTTCTTGATATACCTCCTATGATAGAAATAGGTAGGAACAAGGAATTTATACAACTGTTTAATTTAGTCCAGGAAGACAAGGTTACCCAAGGAAGTTGCTAGCCCATATTTTTCACCTCACTTATTGTAGATCTGTAGGAGTGGGGGTGGGGAGAGAAACAGTTTAAGCAAAAAATGAAAAATGTAAAAGTTACAAGCATTGGTGATACATGAACATGTCCATAGGGTAGTCAATATATTTTAATTGTTAGGATGTAGTCAGGGGTTTTGACTATTATTTAAGTAAAATATAATATATATGTTTAGAAAATGAAAACAGTAGAGAGGTAGGCTGGGTGCCTAGAGACTTCTATTAGTTTTATTTATTTATTATTCTCTGTTGCCATGGTATATCTATCTTCTTTTTTTCCTTAAAAAAAAAATCACATGCCAATATTGTAATTTATATTAACTAAATATTTGGATTTATTTGTACAGAATTGATTGAATGAAATCTAATATTTTCTGCTGCAGTACCTATTATATTTGCTTAATGACATCAGTTTGAAAATCTTAATTTATTTAGGTTCTGAATTCGATAAAAAACTCCTTTCAATCCAGCAGTCAGTCCATAGAATAAATTTTACACACACACACACACAGAGACACCAAACGAAATTTGCTCATGAAATAGAGAACAATAATTAGTCATCCTTGCTTGGTGGTTTTAGAATATGGGATAATTTCCAGGATATAGTGATCATAATTAAAGTGATTTCTGTTCTACAGCGCTGGGTTTTAAAATTTTATTACAGAAGTTGCCAAGGAGGGGTCACTAATAGACAAAGGGAAGGAGAAATCATCGGGGTTTACACATGTAATGGAGAACTGACCAATGAGAACCCAATCCTTATGAATATGAGCAATGTTTTCTGCCTTTTAGAGTCCCCTACATTGACTTCAGAGCATTGCATGGTATTTTATTTCTATTTCTAGCTACTCAGCCAGAACTGAATGAAATACAAAAGGGATTAACTGACCAAATCATATTTTCACTTTTTCCTGATGTTGATAGTGGCAAAATCCTCTGTGAATCTCCAAGAAGAAGGAGAGGAAGTACCAGGTTATAGACCCACCATCCCCACCAGACCCACAAATAACTGAATATATAAATCCTTTGTTCTTTTTTTTTTTTTTGCATTTGTCCTTTCTTGCTTTTAAGGTGGAACATAGGAAATGAAATAGATCAACTGTGACTCTGAACTTTAAAACATCAGATGAATACCAAAGACTAATCCATATTGGAGTCTCATGGTAGTCAAACCCAGTGTGGAACAGTGTATTATAGGAGACACCAGCTTAGCAGTGGATCAGTGGCAGATAAGAGAAGCAATTTGTCCAGCAGCTGTGCCATATCTAGGAGTGAATTTGGAGGGGCCAGTATTGTGTGGAGTTTAAACTCATTCTCTTTAGACTAAGCAGATATATGGAAGAATGTGCCCCCAAATGTTGGGGGTGGGAGTACAAATGCTTCATAACTTCTATTCCTGTTATATCTTTTCAGTATATAACTCTTTATAAAAGCTGAATGATGCCAATTTGTTCATTTATACAAGGGAATTTAATTAGATCAATAATATAAAGGGGATATTAACTAGTATTGATAATTGATATTGAGGGTTTGAGTTTAAAGCATTTAAAAGTAACTCAAACCCAGAAGGGTTCCCAAGAGCTCTGAGGGAGTGATATAACTAGCTTTGTTCTGGGGGACCTGGTTTGTTAGTGGGAATGGAGGTTGGGATAAGGGTTCCTCGAATTTATGAGGGCTATACCTGCAAAGTAGAAAACTTAAGCAAATGTCTAAATAATAGGTCAAAAAACAAAACAAAAAAACCCCAAATAACCAACCAAACCTCTCTCACCTGAAATAATCTAATAATTAAAGTGATAAGATAATTTTTTTGGCGTCTGAATAAGCACATATAAGCTTTTCAATTCATTTTTTCATGTTGATACTCCTTCTTAGAAGGGGTGAATGGGGTGTTTAGGGGAATCTGGCGTGATGGCTTAATGAGTTTTGGATGTTCATTTTCTGTGACTCCAAGAGGCTATATAGCATGTTCAGCAGCCACATCCCAGTAAAACTATGTTAGGAGTTGGGCTAAACCAGGGTGAGGGTAACCAAAAGGTCTCAAACTTGTCCTTGGATTAGGGGGATGTCCACCCCAAGCATGTGAATACTTCTCCTGGTAGAATGGGCAGATAAGAACAATTTCTTTTAATGGCTATGAAGGTGGCTGAAACACTTAGAGACTTGCATTCTGTCAGTGAACTTTAGGGACTCAGGAAAAGAGAATAAGGCTATGAAACTCTGTCTCACTTAAATCTAGTATGCAAGTCAAGGCAATTACATGTCATTGATACCTCTGAAAATGAAGGAGGAACAATAACAATAGCAATAGCAACAATAACAACAACAACATTAGATGAACTGCCTCTATAATGAAAATACTGGATTAAATATAACTGACATATTGAATTCTTTTCTTGCCCTCAATTTAGTATTCCTTAGTAGTATTTTATGACATAATTTAATTCTTTTTTTAAAACAGTATTTTATTTTTCCCAAACACATACAAGGATACTTTTCAACTTCATCCTTGAAAAACGTTATGTTCCAAGTTTTTCTCCCTCTTTCCTTCCTTCCTCCCTCCCCAAGACAGCAAACTATCTGATATAGGTTAAACATCATAACTGAATTCTTTAATAGACTAGTATAGTTGGAAGGGATTTTAGAAGACATCTATTACATTCTCAACCCAAACTATTAATCTCATTTATACACATTTTTAACCCAGCCTTACTTCAAAGACCTCTGGCCACAGGAATTTCACTTTCTCCAGAAGTAACCTGTTTCATTTTGGGAGAATTTTTTTTTTAATTTTTAGGAAGCTTTACTTTATATTGAGCCAAAATTTTCTTTGTTTTTATTTCCAATCAGTGGGCCTACTTTGTAAGCCCAAGCAGAACTCTGCACGTAATCTCTCTTCCATATGATGATTCTTCAAATACTTAGAGAGAGATCTTAGGTCTCTTCCAACTCTTTCCCTTTTCTGAGGGTTTTCTAGTTCCTTCAAATGATCTTCATAGAGGACATTTGCCATTTCTTCACTTTTTTGTTCTTTTCTATACAAATTTCAGTTTTATTTATTTCTCCTCTAAGACACTGCTCCTACAAGTAGGAACATTATTCCAGTGTTTTCTAGCTTGGGCAAAGTACATACAGTAGTGCTGTCACGTCTCTTGATGTGAACACTGTATTTCTCTCACCGCTGTCTAAGATCTCATTAGTTTCCTTTGGTTGCCACATCATTTTGTTGACTTTTATTGATCTTTCAGTCCAATAAAACCCCTAGGTCTTTTTCACATGAGCTCTTTTCTACCTCTATCTTTCCATTCTATATTTGTACAGTTATTTTGTTGAATTGAACTACAGGATTTTACATTTATACCTATTAAATTTCATCTTTTTAGTTTTAACATCCCATTCTAGCCTATTACTTTTGAATTTTAAGCCAGGCATCCAATATATTAGCTAGTCTTTCCAATTTCATGTCTTGTATAAAATTGGCAAATATGTCATCTGTGCCTTTATGTCCTCAGTGGAAATGGTGAACTGAACAGAGCTATGATAAGACAAACATTTCCCTGAGGAAATGCTTTCCTCCCATTCTTGAGCAAAAAAGTTGTTGTTGGGGGGCCTGATGGCCTCAATTTTCCTGATCCAGTTTCCTACTCTTTGAGGATCATAAAAAGTCCCAGCCATCTTTTTAGCCTGTGCCTATTAAACTTGGTTAGTACCTAAGATCACTAGTCATCATACCCTGATGATTGATTGACTAGATACTCATTTCCAGAGGGAGAGATGAAGGAATTCTCATCCAAAGAAATTATATCCTACTGAATTCTTATTATAGTTATTTTTTAATAAACATAATTAATTAATTTTCCTTATTGTAGTTCTTGCTGTGTTAGGGCAAAGTAAACCTCTTTTCTTAAATGCTCAGTAACTTATAAGTAGTACCTCATGTGAATGGCAACTTCAGTGCTACCATCAAACCTGGAATCATAGGGTACTAGTGTTAAAACTGCACCTCCAACAAGGGCCTCATGGAATTCCACTAAGAGCATGAAATTATAGAGTCAGAGGAGGAAGGGACCTAAGAAATTATATAGTCCAGTCCCTTTTTATTTATTTCCTCTTTTCTTCCTCTAAACTGAACCTTGCATTGTGAAAGAAAAAAATTGATTAAATCGAAACAACTGACAGTGGATGCAAACTTCTGCCTCCTTTTGTCTCCTATTCTTGGACAAGTAAAATGATATTTTTCATTATTTTTCCTTTGGGACAAAGTATGATTATTACAATTACTCAAAGTTCAGGTTTAATTCAATGAAACATTTATTAAGCATCTACTTATTCCAGATACTATGCTAGGTCCTGGGAATATTAAAAAAAAATGAAATAATTCTTTTTTTTTAAGAAGTTTACATTCACTATAAAAGAAGTTTTTTTTTTTTTAGTTTTGTATTCATTTACATTACTAGAGTCATTGTGCATATTTTATTTCTAGCTCTACCTAATTCACTTTGTATCAGTTCATACAAATATCTCCATGTTTCTCTGAATATATTATATTTATCATTTCTTATTGCACAGTTTTTGTTGCTATTATTGAGTTATTTCAATCATGAGTGATTCTTTGGAATTCCATTTTGAGATTTTTGTGACAAATATATTGGAGAGGTTTGTAATTTCTAACTCATTTTACAGATGAGTAAATTGAAGTAAACAGGGTAAGTGAGTTTCCCAGAATCACACAGCTAGTAAGTGTCTTAGCCTGGATTTGAACTCATGAAAATGAGTCCTCCTTATTCCATGCTCAGTGTTCTATCTACCATGCTACTTAGCTGTCCCTATTACACAATTATATATCATTAGTTCATTTCTAACACGCAGAACTGCTGCTGGTTCCAAGGGTTGGGGTATTGTATTCTTTCTGTCTCCACTCCTTTTAGTTATAGACCCCAGTACAATGATTGGTTTAAGTTCTAGATAAGACTAGCCTCTAAGGAGGCTATTTTTGTTTCTATATATGCCTATCCTAGAGCCCCAGGGCAAAAAAAAAAATTTAATTTAAAGTTTAATTTAAAATTAAAAACTAAAAACTAAAACTTAAAACTAAAAATTTAAGTTTAAATTTGGCTCAAGTCTAGGGTCTCCCCAAAGTATGGAACTGAGAAGTACAATGTGAATCAGGTATGGGAAAGCTAAGTTTTACACACACACACACACACACACACACACACACACACACACACAAATGCATTATCAAGACTTAAACAGGATTTAGTAATATAAATATTGTCATATACTTCTGGAATGTTAATATTTACAACACTAAGAATTGATCCAATCTGCTCATACAGTCTGAACAATTGCCTCTATGTTTATGTCTTCTAATTATGTAGGTGGAATTGAACTACTCTCCCTGTTTGTGGTCATCTTTTCCAAAGCAGAAACTTCCTCTTGTTACCTGTCAGCTTAAAATGAGAGACGCTAGACCTGTGGACTTCTTATAGCCTAAAGTTGACTTCAAAATTGGATATGTGAATCTCAGGGTTGTTGATTACCTGTGATCATGGAATGAAACAAAGGAAGAAAAGAAGTGAGGGTCTTCAAAGCCCAGGATTGGCTCTCCTAACCACATGCTTACTTTAACTGTTGCCACATGCAAATAACTGCGATGCTATCAGTATAGTGTTCAATAAGGGGATTGCTTCACTATCTGAAAACAAATGACTCTTCAGCTTTGAGATACCCATGTTCCTGGAATCTCTACACAACTATATTCTGCCTCTGTGCCATCTATGTGGGTCAGCATTGAGTTCTCATAATCTTGAAGGACCTGGTAGTGTATAGTATTTTCCCACCATGATATAATCTGTTTCACCTTTGCTCTTCATTCAAGTACTTTCTATTATGGTGCATCCTTCAGGTTCTTGGATCTCCTATATTCTTTCCTAAAAGTCCTCAATCAATAGCAGTGATGGAAATAATCCTTATGTCCCTCTGTTCTTCAGTTTACTTTTAAGTTTTTTTTTTTAGTTGATATCTTTTCCCTTACATCACCTACATTTTCAAATATATCCTTTCCAAATCCTCACAAAGAATTATCCTTTGTATTAAATAATTTTTCTAAAGAGGAAGGGAAAAAAGTTCCACAAAACAAATCCATACATCAAAAAAAAAAATCTGATGTTATATTCAATGTTTCACAACTATGATTCCAGCTTTTTCAAAGAAGTGGGGATATGAATCAGTCAGTCAATTAACAGGTATATGTGCCAAGCATGAAACAATTCTTTTGTTTATCAGGAATTTATATTTTAACAGACAAGACAATAAGTACACATGATAAAGTGTAAAGAAAACAAAATGATAAATTCAAATAAACACAAAATACTTAAGATAATTTGAAAGGTATAATGCCAGTTTTGTCACATCCTATTTTGGAGAACAAGCTTGGTCATTAAAATATCAAAAGTATTCATTTTGGATTGTTTTGTCCTTTTTTTCTTTCTACGTGTGTTGTTATATTTATGGTATATATTGTTTTCCTGATTTTGCTTCATTTTCCATCAGTTGGCATAAACATTTCCATGCTTTTCTCTAGTCATCATATTTATTATTTCTTGTAGCACAGAAATATTCTGTTACTTTCATGTACAATAATTTGTTAAGCCATTTATCTATTGATAGGCATCTACTTTGTTTCCGATTCTTTGCTAGCAGAAGAACAATTCCTAAATGTCCATGCCTCTTTGGCAATATTGTTATTGTAACATACACATCCCTAATGTAGACTTAGCTGGCCGGTACTCAATCCTTTTTGCTCTCTCTTCCTTGATGTATAAGATTGGAAGTGAATCTTTTCTAAATCTTATTTATATTCTTCCTGGGGGGAAAGAGAAGTCACATATTTAGGTATGGTTTTCATTTTTGCCACTAATCTCTCTTGCTTAGCCTCTTTTCTTTTGGTGATTTAAAAAGCCATACCCTATTACAATAATTAAGGACATTATGATGACTTGAATTCATCTGGTCCCTTCTTTTGCTATTTTATGAAATTCACATCAGATGAAAAATTAGTATTACATAACAATAGTTCAAAAAAATTCCCAACATTTAGCTGGAGGTGAGATCTTGGCCCAAGTCCACTATTCTGAGATGTTCGAAGGCCCCATAAACCACCTTCATCTCTTCCTTCTCTGTTCCAACTGCACCTTTCTTTCATTGTCTCCATATGGTTTCTATTTTTGTTTTCTTCTGACAACTGTTGCCTATAAGATACTATTTTTCTGTTCTTCTCATTAAGTCCTGGTGGTAAGTGCAGGGATGCTGTCTCCCCACTGCCTTCTTTATCTTCTCTTATAGTACGTCTCTAGTATATGACTCAAATACTTTTATCAGTTCAAAGATCTCAAAGGTTCAAATTGCTCTCAGGACTCTGAGTGATTATTCATTCCTTTGAATGAAAATCCCAAAATACCCAGAAAATTCCTCCTCTGTGCCATTTTCTCTAATTTCTTTTTTAAGTTTTAAAGATTAAAAATATATTATTTACACTTTTCTTTATACAAACTTTTTACATTTACCTTCCAATTTCTTAATCTTTGTTTTCTTTTCCCACTGTTTACCCTCACCTTATGGGGGAACATGTCATCTTTCCTGAAAGAAAAAACAAAACAGCAACTGATGAGTACAAAAGTAGGGCTTTCAACATAATCCTCTAGTAGGGATATAGGACTTTTATATATATATATATATATATATATATATATATATATATATGTATATGATTGTTGATCATTAGTGGTGGAAACACAAGCATGGCACAATCTTTCTAGGTCATTGGAATGGTTCCTCATCTAGGAAACTAGGAGACACCATGCATAGAGTGCTGGGCCTGAAGTCAGGAGATCTGTCTAAGAGATCCAGCCTCAGAAAATCATTTAACCTATTTACTTCAATTGTAAAATGGGAATCATATTAGTAACTACCTCATTAGTTTGTTGGATCATTAAGTTGTTGAGGATCAAATGAGATAGTATTTATAAAGCTCTTAGCATATAATAGGTACTTAATAAATATTTATTTGCTTATACCTATTGAAGCTGAGATTATTTGTAGTTCCATCTAATTCCTTTTGCTGTAATCTTTCTTTATGAAAAATCAGTGTAGGTTGAGCTGATTGCTTCATTGCCAGATGATTTAGATGGGGCCCATTCATAATAGGTTGTCTGTCCAGAGAGGAACTGGAGAAAGTTGAGGTAATGGCCCAAACAGTTTGGTCCTATGGGGAAGATAGCAAAAATATGTCTGGCTACAGGAAGTAAAGAATCTAGAAATAGGGGAATAGGAAAACAGATAAGGATGTCTCATGAGACAGATTGAAAAAATGAGAAACATGCACAGAAGTCAATAAATTAAAACACAGGTAAGTCATCCATAATGTTTCATTTCTCATGTTCTGATAATTGTGGTAGTTTAATTTGTATGCCCAAAGTTTTGTTATTTAAAGGCTTTCTTTATTGAAAAAGCAGCCTTTCACACTATCAATGCTTGTATTATCCTTCAAGCTTACTGGTTTGGGTGTGGGGAGGAGGTTGAAATCAGGAGCACAATGTCCATCTCTGCTCTCCTTTTTCACAGACTTCCCAGTTCAAGAGAGATTGTAATTCAGTATCTTCTTGATTACAAGGTATTTGGGTAGAGAGATGAGTATTCTCCCGAATCTCCTGAATCAGTCAATGACTGGTGAAAAACAAATAGAACTTCATGATGTTGGGGAAACTGCTAGATTCCCTACCTATACTATTAAGAAGGGTCAAGTATTCTTCTAAGAAGATGGCAAGCACAAGGGCCAAATCTGGTCATGTAATCTAGTGGTCAGCTGTGTATTTATTTATGGACTTAGCAGATTCTGGGCAGTTTGTAAATCAAAATGTCCATTTTCCCATGCTTTCAACTACTATTGAGCAGGCAGTCTGTTAATATAAAGAATGAGAGATGAGGAGAAACCTATATACTTTCTATAAGGCAGAACCTAGAGGAAAAAGTGTGGGTTTGGGGTAGGATGTGAATGGAATTTTTAAAAAATCGTTTATCAGTAACAATTCCATTAGTATTCTAGCTTTCCTTTTTTCCTTTGCACAGACAGTCTTCATGCCCGACTCTTTATTTTAGCCATTTAGAATCTCTTTCTTTATTCATAATTCAGCTCATGTGTTCATTCCTATGGGAAACCTTTCCTAATTCCCCCAGATAATGCTCTCTCCCTTCCTTAAATCATAGAGAATATCTCTAAGTGTTTACATGTTATATCCCCTTAGTAGGAAAATAAACTCCTCAAAGACAAGGGTTGTTATTTCTGTAAGGTATGTGTGTTCTCAAAGGTTATATATGTTCCCAAGGTAGTCTGAATGCAGCTTGTGAGAGGCATTTGGACTCTTGCCTATCCTTCTTTAAAAGAATTGTGATTTACTGTCTTGAGGGGAACAAAAGAAGCAGGAAGTTGACTGTTGTGTTCTTTAGTTGCTGAGAGAGGTATAGAATTAAAATTATACCTATCTATCCCCATATATATTGATGGCTAGAGGCACAATTTCTTAATTTCAGAATAAAACCCACTTCCTAGTTGTAAGCCCTCAGGAAGTTATATTTCCACCACCCCTTCAACTTTGACTATTTCCATCATTTGTCATATTTTCACCAATTTTCTGAGTATGAGATGAAGCCTCAGGGTTATTTAGATTTGCATTTTTTTTATTTTTAGTGATATAGAGAATTCTTTTATATGGTTCTTAATAGTTTGCAATTTAATTTTATTTTCTAGAGAACTGTTTATATCCTTTGATGATTTGTCTATCAAGAAATATCTTGTAGTTGTATATATTTCAATATACAGTTAGCAGTGTCCCTTTCTTATCTTATTTACATTAATTTTGTTAATGTAAAAACTTTACAATTTTATGTAAGTGGAAATAACTATTTTATTTCTTGAAATCAATTCTATCTCTAGTCTGGTTAGAAATTTACCTTCTTTCTTCCCTCCCTTCTGCATAACTATGAAAATTATATGATTTGTTTCTTTTCTAATTTTTTTTATTGTTATGACCTTTTATATTCAGGTTATAAGACCAGTTGAAAAGCTAGCTTATAAAGGCCAAAGTCTCCCATTGCATCCAAAGCCATCTCAACTTGTCTTGATCTACACCTAACCCTTAAACCTAGAAGGCTCTGGAGGGGAAAGTGAGACAGGTGACCCTGCACAGCCTCCCTCACTTAAATCCAATTCACTTTTATGTCATGGCATCACCTCCCTGATGTCATGGTCCTCTTAGAGAATGAAGGCCAAACAATAACAACCACCTCTAGTTATGTTAATTTTGAATTTATTATGGAATATAGCATTAAATGTTAGTTTAAGTCTGATTTTTGTCAGAGTATGTTTCAGGTTTTCTAGCAATTCTTGTCAAAAGGAGAGTTCTTTCCTTAATAATTTGCTTTCAGATTTATTGAACTTTAGAGTTATTGAGTTCAATTATTTCTGTCCCTTCTTTATTTTGTAGGGTCTATTGATTTACTTTTCTATTTTTTAACTAATACCAAATGCTTTAAAAATGATTATTGCTTTATAAAATAGGAATAAAAACTAGGAATATAAAATTTTGAGGCCTTGAAATGTTATATGCTTTTTATTCCTATCTTTTTTACATAATTTTCCTTGATAATTTAGATCTTTTGCCACCAAATGACTTTTATTATTATCTTGTGTGGTAGATTACCCTTTGGTGATTTGACTGACCTAGTTCTGAATCTATAAAATAATTTCATAATTGTTTTCATTTTTATTATATTGCCATAGTTCAGCCACGAACCCTGAATATTCCTCAAGCTATTTAAGTTGTTCTTTATTTAAGGAGTATCTTATAATTATATCTATTCAGATATTAAATTTTCTTTTGATGACTTGATATATGACCCTTATGTGTCATACTAAACACTGGGGCATGTGAAGAAAGGTAAAAACACTCCTTGTCTTCATAGAGCTCTCATTTGAATGGACCTCTACATTATGAATGGGGGAAAAGGGAAAACAGTTTCTTTCAGGAAAGAGTTTATATCAGTGTAGTGTGGAAAGATTTTTTCCTCTTATGAACAGTGGAATTATTGGAGAGACACTCCACCCATTAGTTTGAGAGGTAGTTTGAGAAAAGTTCAAATTGTGAAGGAGTAGAGATGCATAGTATCCAGACAAACATGGAAACACACACACAAAAATCAGTCAACAGAAGCCAAAACAGCTTCAAAGAATGTGATGTCTGTCTGTAGAGACAAGAGCTAGCCATGTTTTAATAATATTTTATTTTTTCTTACTTCCATATAAAAATGATTTTTCACATTACTGTGAAAAATTTACTCCTTAAATAATGACAACTTAAATAGCTTGAGGAATATTAATATTCAATGTTTGTAGCTAAACTATGCCAATATAATAAAAATGAAAAACAATTATGAAATTATTTTATAGAGTTAGAGTTAGGTCAGTCAAATAACTAAAGGTTAGTCTATCACATTTTACATTACTGAGTGAAGTAAGTGGAACTAGGAGAATATTGTATATAGTAATAGGAAGATTGTGTGATGATCAACTATGATAGACTTAGCTTTTCTCAGAATGTGAATGCGGTGATCCAAGACAATTCCAATAGAAATGGGATGGAAAATGCCAGAGAGAGAGAACTATGGAGATTGAATACGGATTGAAGCATAGTATTTTCACTCTTTTTGTTTCTTTGCTTTTACTTTCTTGTGATTTTTCCTTTTTTGTTCTTATTTTTCTTGCATAACATAACAAATATGAAACTATTTTAAAAGGATTGCACATGTTTAACCTATATTAGATAGTTGCTGTTTGAGGGAGGGGGAGGTAAAATAGGGAGAGAGAAAAAAATTTATAATACAGAGTCTTACAAAAATGAATGTTGAAAACTCTTTTTACATATATTTGGAAAAACAAAATAATTAATTCCAAATCCTCTCTCTCTTTCCTCTCCTTGTCCCTGAGATAATATCCATTATATGTGTCTGGTCATGTTTTCAAGGGAGAGCTGGCTCTGATAACTACAGGCTGGAAATCTCATCTGTAAGAAAACTCCATTAGAATAATCCTCAAAACTCTCAAGTACTGAGTACTTGATATGTTTCAATCCGTGCTCCTCCTTTCTCTGTGTGTTTGTGGGAGAGGGACCCTCAGCTTTATAGGGAGAGTGTCTCATACCTACTGCTTTTTTTTTTTTTTTTTTTAAACCAGACTACCATAGTTAATGCATTTTCTTTGAGATTCTTGTGTGGATAGAGAGGAGAGAAATCGTACAAAACATAGAGAACAACATGAGATAAGAGATGAGAATGAATATCCTGTGTCTGGCAGGAGTCCTCAAACTATGGCCTACGGGCCAGATGCGGCAGCTGAGGATATTTATCCCCCTCACCCAGGGCTATGAAGTCTCTTTATTTAAAGGCCCACAAAACAAAGTTTTTGTTTTTACTATAGTCCGGCCCTCCAATAGTCTGAGGGACAGTGAACTGGCCCCCTGTTTAAAATGTTTGAGGACCACTGGAAGGGATAGTGAGGATGCTGAAGACTTTCTAGACTGGCAGATGGTACAATAGGGAGTTAGAAAGGGGAAGAAATTTGTATATGTAGGGGAGGGCTACATATACTTTGATTTCAATTCCTGATAGAAAGAAATGTGAATGAAAACTACTGCATTTCTCTTATGCTTACTCTAGAATTTTTTTCTGATTTGAAAGCATGAAAGGATTGTTTTCTCTCTTATCTCTGGACTTTGTCCTGAGTCTGGGAATGGAATGGAAAGTCTTCACAGAGGAAGTGATGTTTTTGTTAGCGTTTGAAAGAAATAAGAATTTTGTGGAGAAGAGAAGAAAGATTAGATTAGGGCACAAAGGTGTGAAACAAATTCTAGAAAGGTCCCATTGCTCAGCATTGAATTCTTCAAGCTTCTACCACACTGGAGAGCTATTCACCCTAGCCAAGTAGGCAGCACAGAGGATAAGGCACTGGGTCTGGTGTCAAAAAGACCTCATTTCAAATGCTTCAGACTAGCTATGTAACCCTGGGGAAATCAATTTACCTCTGTCTACCTCAGTTTCTTTGAATGCAAAATGTAAATATAATAGCACCCCCCTCCAAAGTTGCTTGGAAGATCAAATGAGGAACTATTTTTAAAGTGCTTAATATAAAACCTGGCATATAGAAGGCACCATAAAAATACTATTGTTATTATCATTATTATAGGCATTAGTATCTTCCTGAAAGCACCTTATCTGAAATAGCATGTCCTGCTTATAAATAAAACCTAGAATCTGTCCAAATCATTTAATTTCTTTGTATATATAGTTCTGCTAAAAACCAAACCAAACCAAACCAAAAAACCCAAATCCCTCAATTCCCCCAAAACTTTATTTAATGTGGATCTTTTAAAAAATATACCTTACATGTAAATATTACTCTTTATTTGGAAAATATATCAGCTAAGATGGATCCTCATTATTTGATTGGTGGAGTTCTGAGTTCATAAGGAAATTTTTGGGTGTGTGAATTAGGCCATTTATGTTGAGAATTGCTTTGTCGAAAAAGATTTATTCTTCTGATGTTTCGTTAATAACAGTACATTCTTTTCACTTTCCTTTCCTTGAGATAAGGCAATTGAAAGATGAAATTCTTTAAAAGAGTCACCTGAATTATCAATTTAATAATGCCTTACACCATGTAGGGTATTTGCTAAATAGAAATGTTTTTAAAGTGGTGTCATCTTTCACTATCCCTCCAGGACAAACTGCTGGGTAGTTCTGATTGTAGAAATCATTTTAGCTAGCAGCTCATGCAGGGAGAAGGGAAGAAGTGACTATCTTCATGTATACCCACTAGGATGATGAAACATGATTAAAATGACTTAAAAGAAATCACCAAGTAGGGGGTTAAGAAAGGGCAAACTAAGCATTTCATCATGGAAATGTACTACCAAATGAATCAATTCTAAGGGTGTTTGTTTTTTGTTATCATGCAGATATGCTTGAATAATAATTACACCCCCAAATTATGTGAAATTATACCTCTTACAATTGCATAAAATACTTTACATATCCATTGGAAACTGAGCTAAGGGATATGCAATGATGTGAAACCTAAAAGCTCCATGAAAATGATAATCAACTTTTTCTTTTATTTATATTTAGATGCCAATTGATGGGGGATTTTTATATATTTTCCTATAAATAAAATAAATAAAAAATAAAATAAAATTTTTATATATTTTCCTATGAATAAAATAAAATAAGTCTCTGATTGCTGCAGCTATGCTGTATTTAGGATATTTCTGTGGCTTTTTGACAGATGCCTTTCCCCCAGAGAAGCACTTCTCTTTGATCCCAGATGAGAAAGCAAAGGTTTTCCCCAAAGCAGCTGAGGAATCTGTGATGTCACCTTATGTTTGGCAATCCTAGAATGGAAGGAAAGAAAAAAGAAAACCTTTTGATTCCATTGTAAAGGCCAAAAGGAAAATAGAAAAATCCATGAAATGGAATCACAGGTCAAAGCACAGTGCAATAATCCTTTTGAAAGTAAAAGAGTTTGCTTTAAAAACAAAACCCCCCAAAACCTCAGCTCTTAAAGCTCCTAACCTTTCCAGCTTTATTAGACACTACTCTTCTTCTATGGTTTAGTCAAACTGGCCTTCTTATTATTCCTTATCTGAGGTACGCCATCTTCTTTCCCTGTATTTTTGCATTGCCTATCTCCCTGGCCTGGAATACACATTCTGTTTATCACCATCTTTTAGATTTCCTTGTTTCCTTTAAGACTCAGCTTAAATGCCATCTTCTATATGAAATCTTTTCTGAAACTGTCACCTTACTCCCCACCTTCTGCTATTAAAACCTTCCTTCTAAAATTATCTTGTAGTTATTCTGTGTATATCTATATATTTATAGTTTATCCCTGACTTAATTATGAATTCCTTGAAGGCAGAAATTGTTTTCAGGAAATACCAGCACCAAGCACAGTATGTGGTATACAGTGATTGATTGTTTGATAGCACATAATCTAGAATGTGATGATTTATCAGAAAAAGGTATCATGTGAAATAGGGACTTAGAAAGGTAAGATATATTTTTTGTTAAGTTATTTCAGTTGGGTCCAACTTTTCATGACCCCATTTAAGGTTTTCTTGACAAAAATACTGGAGCGATTTGCCTTTTCCTTTTCCAGCTTAGGAACGTTAAAATAGCCATGTAGCACTTGTCAAATCTATTCATTGCAATATGTACTTGTTATTTTCTTCTTATGTCCAGATGTTAAGAGGTAATGAGGTTCCACAGATAGAAACTGTAATGAAGAAGGGAAGGTATGGGGATGTGGAAGTGAGAAAACTGTGCCTTCTTCATGATTTCTGATGTTTCTATTCATTCTGGGACCCTGCAAGGTGGAGCAATAGACAGAGCCCCAGACCTGGAATCAGGCAAACTCGAATTCAAATTTGGATTCAGACACTTACTAGTTGGGTGACCCTGGACAAATCAATTAACCTCTGTTTTCCTCAGTTTACTCATTTGTACAATAGGGATATAATGATACTTACCTTCCAGGGTTTTGTTAAGGAGCAAATTAGATAATAATTGTAAAATGCTTAGCACTGTGTCTGGCATGAAATAATAGTTTTATAAAATGTTTCATAAATGGTTATAAACGCTGCTGTGTTTGCTTATGAGCAGAATTGTGCAGAGGGAGTTCTGAGGCAGCAGCTGTGTCAGGAGCATGGGAGAGGGCCTATGGTTAAGATGGAGCAGGGCTTCGTGGCAATTCCACTTTGTTTTCACTTGGGTGTGATCCACCAGCCATTGAGGCTCTGGGGAGGTGGCTGGGACTGGGAGTGGTATCTGTGTCCCTTAGGATGATTGTGTGGGTTGGTGATTGCCTTGTTTTGCTTTTCCAAAGTCTGGGCACAGATTACACCACTCAGGGGGTTAAGCAACTGTGTCCCAGATCCAGTCTAGAACGGCATAGCTCTAGCTGGTGCAATGGATAGAATACTGGGTTTGGAGTCAGGAAAACTTGAGAACAAATTTGACTTTACACACTTAGTGGCTGAGTGATTTTGAGCGAGTCACTTAACTTCAGTCAGCCTCAGTTTTTTCAAATGTAAAATGGGAATAATGGTAGCAATTTATATTTTCCTATAAATAAAATAAATAAAAAATATATTTTTTTCCCA
Organism: Antechinus flavipes; assembly: GCF_016432865.1. NCBI lineage: Eukaryota > Metazoa > Chordata > Mammalia > Dasyuromorphia > Dasyuridae > Antechinus > Antechinus flavipes. Next base: position 205,799,839 of record NC_067402.1, read on the forward strand.
GTGAGAGTTAAATGAGATATTTGTAAATCACTTAGCACAGTGCCTTGCACATAGGAGGCATTATAAAAATATGAACTATTATATCTATTTCTGTTAGCTGAGCTCACTCCTTTATCTTTGGGAGGTGTGTCCTGCAGGAGAATGGGGACTTAATACTAATGAGTCTTAGGAGTTACTTAATGCCTCCTTTATATTTTTCTGTTCTGGCCAGAAACCCTGAGGATTTTTTCCTTTTAGATTGATTCTTTTGAGAGCAAAGTAGGCCATCTTCAGTTCTCACCTAACTTTTAATCATTGAATGGAGTATTTCCTCTGTCAAACTGAGACTTGGGAAAGACTTTAGTTTTAAAGGTTAAGGTCTCCCACTGCAGCAAGAGTGATCCTGACCTGCTCTAGACTCCGAATGACTTAGGAGAAGGGGAGTCTGATGATGACTTTGCAGGGTTCTACCTTACTTAATTTAATTCCCTCCTGATGTCGGGAGACATTTTTGAGAATGAAGGTCGAACAATAAATAATCCTTTAGCACCTACTAAAGTTCATCTGGCTTCTTCTCTTCTTCCTGCTCCTTCTCTTCCCTAGCATTATCACGGATTTTATCATGTACTCTGAACATGATGGCTTCATATTTAGATATTTTAATGGTTTTGTGATTTCATTTGATGTGACTGATTACTCCGTCCAGTAATGACCATAATTATCCATGCCTTCTCATCCTATTTGACTCTTGCCATAAATTCTCCACAAGGATCCATCCAATGAGGCTCCCTTTAGATTTCTTGACATTGAGTGTTTAACAATTGTTGTTGTTCATTCTTGAAGAGATTAATGTTTCCACTTTCTTGTGAATTGGGATTTATAGGAAGAGGCAGCTTTCCTCCCTTTCAGAGTCATTGAGGTCCAGTGACAAGACAGGGTAAAGAGGTGATGGCCCCAGATGCAGTGGATAACCTCATGTGGGCTGATCATAGGTTATATTTCACTTTTGCAAAGTGACTGTCCCATCTCTTACTCTGTTCACAGAGCTTTCTGATGGCATCCTTTCTGGCCACTTCTGCAGAATTTTTAGTTGGTTATATGTTATAAAAAAGAATGAATAAAGCATTTATTAACCATCTACTAAGTATAAATCACTGTGCCAAACAGTGGAGAAAAAGATAAATTTCAAGGATATCATATTCTAATGGGGGAGCAACACATGTGGGAGTTTTCAGCTGCAAATCAAGGAAAAATCTCAGCATCCTTAGGACGCAATGACAAAGCAGATGTTTATGCCTCTTTAATGTTCTTTCTGCTGTTAAAGTCATGGATTTTTGATGTTGGGCCACTTGATAGTGTAAGGACTTTGATAGTTAGAATTGTCTTTTTTGGGTGTTCATTAGCTATGATTTACCAGGAACTTTAGAAAATAAGACAATTCATGGAAGAACAATATATACAAAGACAATAATAATGTAAATGAAAATAATACTAAAACAAATTAATCTTGGTTCTGGAGTGAAAAAGAGCAAATACTTTCTTCCTTTTAGAAGAGGGATGGGGAATAATTGCCAAGCTATGTCCCCACATATATATGCTTCCAGAGATGATGATTGGGGCTACTTGGAAACATTGGACACCAGAGGCTCTTGGGTTCAGATACCTGGGCTGTCACTATCTGAGTCTGAGTTTTGTAAGGATGTGGGTCAGCATGGTCTTGGTGCTGGTTTGACCTGTCTGGTTCACCTTGTTTTGGGTCTCTCCTCGGGTGCCCTGTTGCTGAAAGTAGGCTGGCCTGTCTGCCCTACAAATAATAGTTAGTTGGCAGGTGATAGAGATGGCCAGGCCCTTCTCGCCAAGAGTTGTTTGCCCAGTTTATGTCTGTCAGGGCTGGGTTGAAAGCAGAACAGGGGGTTTGGGTTCAAGGATGCTAGCAGTCCTAGTGCTTATCTGGTAGTGGCTGGTCAGCAGTTGTTGCTGGTGCTGATGAGGAAGATAGGCTCCTTCCCCACAATGACTAGTTTCCTCAAAAATGGCTATAGGGTCAGATTCAGTTGGCTTACGGGGAACTGCTGCTCCTAAGGCTCTTGGGTTCAGGGACTGCTTCCATCAAGGTCTGAGAGTAGATACTGGTCCAAGAGGTGGTAAAGAGCCTGACACAAGCTCCCTCTTGCCTTCTCAAGTCTTCTCCAGATGCTTTTGGATGATGAACCATTTAATTCTTCAGGGACTATAGACTTACAGCCATCTACACCAGTATAAACATTTATTAAGTACCTACTATGTACCCGGAAGTATTCATCCATACAGCACCACTAGCGTTTTGTAAGGAAAGGAAAATTCACAATGACAGTATGAGAATCCCCAAGTTAAATCTGCCAGCAGCAAAAATAGGAGCTAAGTGCGCTTGGATACCTCATAAAAGTAGGAAGAAATTGCATATGGGTACTGCCACCTGTTTAGGACACCTACAGACATTCTATCCCAGGGATTAAAATATAATTAATCAGGGTCCCAGAAGCTGCTCATGATTTAAAACTAGCCAATTACCATTGCACAGAACATGAGTATTTAGCTAAACAACCTCTGATTTAAGAGAGAACGGGGAGAGCTTTACCTCAGCGTGATAGCACAATCCTTAGCTTTTTAGAATCTGTTTTTTTTTTTTCTCCATAAAATTGGGATAATACTTTGCATTATTTATCCCACAGGGTTGTTGTAAAGAAAATACCCCCTTAAAGTGCTACAGAAATATATAAATATTTCCATAGGAATGCAAGCTCCTGGAGAGCAAGGACATTTCTTTGTAGCCTCAATATTTAATACAGTGTCTTAATTGAGTATTACTCACATAATAGGTGCTTAATAAATGCTTGTGGACCGATTGAAATATATGTTGTTATTATCATCACCATCATTATTAGCATCATAATGATAATTATGGTGGTCTAAAGGGAGATGCATTGGAAGGATCCCTGTGGAGAATTTATGGCAAGAATCAAATAAGATGAGAAAGTATGGATACTTGTGGTCATTATTGGAAGGAGTAATCGGTCACATCAAATGAAATAATTTTCATTTAAATGATTTAACTATCATTAAAAGTTCTAAATATGAAGCCATCTTCAGAGTACATGATAAAATCCTTGATAATGCTAGAGAAGAGAAGGAGGAAGAGAAAGAAAAGCCAGATGAACCTTAGTAGGTGCTAGAGGATTATTTGTTATTCAAACTTCATCTTCAAAGATGTCTCCCTGACATCAGGAGGGAATTAGAGGAATGCCATTCGTTGTCGGGCTTCTTAATTACTGAGCCAATTTCATTATCAGAGAAAATAGTAGTTGTTTCCACACAGATAGGAGGTACAGTAGTTTGGAGTTGGGAAAACCTGAATTTAATTTTGCCTCAGATGATTACAAACTCTGTGATTCTGGCTTACTCTCTCAGCCTCAATTTTTCCACCTGAAAAATGGGAATAATAATAGTACCCATCTCACAATTTTTTTTTTAAGTATAGCATTTAAGTAAACCTCCAAGTGCTATAGTAATAGTATTATTGGTTTTATTGTTGGTTTTAAGTCATTCCCCTCCTTTGAGAGCAGAACATACAGGAGATCCTCCAGTCTCTAACTGAATTTAAGACTCAACAAAACAAAATTTTGTTTCGTGTTTGGTTAATAGAATATTTTGAACTGTAGTCAATCAAGTAGCATTTACTTTGTGCAAGACACTGTGGCAAGGATTGAAAATAAAAATATAAGCAGAAAGAAAGACCATCTTCATCTTTGAAGGAAGGCAACATGTAAAAAGGAAGCTGTAATGGGATCAGGGAGGTAGTGAGGGTAGGGATAAGGATTCACCCTTAGGCTAAAGTACAGTCTAGAGAAGAACTTTAGAAAATAGTTCACAGGAGAACAATGACAATAGAACAATATAATACAATGACTACAAAGTAAATGAAAATAATCCTAAAATAAATTAATCGTAGCCCTGGAATAAAAAAGAACAAATAACTTTCACTTGAAAGAGGGGTGGGAATTAGACATGTGGAATTTCGCATACACTGTTAGATTTGGTTACTCAGTCTACTAGCTTTGTTTAACTATTCTTATTAGAAGGGAAGGCTCTTTTTGTGGGATAGTATATTTGGAAAGGATTGATATAAAAGCAAAAGATATCAACAAAACATTTTGAAACATATAGGTTGAGTTTCCAGTATTAAAAAGTTCAGTGAGTATTTGTTTATGTAAAGAAACTCCCCTCCTTCCCCTATAACCACATCACTGACAGACATGGACTAATAGCTATTTCCAAGATTATAAACAAAAGTAATAGCAATGTAATAATAGATTTTTAAATATCCCTTAAGGAAAGATTAGGTAAGAACAAGGGAACAAAGAACTTAATCACAACAAATTATAAGGAATCTATTTCAGTTTCATTTTAAGGCCAATTTAATGAAACTACTTCTAAGTGAATATCAATGTACTAGATTTTGTAAGACTAATTTTTTTAAAACTTTTCACCTAATTGCTTTGATATTTCAGGGTGGTACCTATTGAGATGCCTTCCTAAATTTGTAGTTAGGAGGCTACTTCTAAGATATTTAGGGTTTGGTTCTGGACCAACACAATAAAGCATATCACATAAAATTTTTGGTTTCCCAGTGAATGTAAAAATCATGTTTATATTATACTGTAGTCCATTAACTATGCAATAGTATTATGTTTAAAAAATATATATATATACATGCCTTACTTAAAAATACTTTTTTTTTGTCAAAAGATGCTAGCCATCATCTGAGTCTTCATAGTAATAATCTTTTTGGTGGAGGTCTTACCTCAATGTTGAGGGCTACTGATTCATCATCAGGTTGCTAAAATTAAGATGGCTATGACAATTTCTTAAAATAAGGCAATAATGAAATTTGCCATATGGATCAAATTTTCCTTTTACTTGAAAACTTAGAGGTCAATTTATTAACTGATCTAATTTCAATATTGTTGTGTCTCAGAGAATAGGGAGACCAGAGGACAGAAGAGAATTAGGGAATATCATGTAGTAGAGCAGTCAAAAGACACAGAATACTTATTCACTAAGTTCACTGTCTTATATGGGCAGAGTTAGTTCATGGTACCCTCAAACAATTACAATAGTAACATCAAAGATCATCAGTGATCTGTGATTGATGATCACAAATGATCACAGATCACCATAACAGATGCAATACTAACTAAAAAGTTTGAAATATTGTGAGAATTACCCAAATGTAACAGAGTCACCATGAAAGCAAATGTTATTAGAAAAATGGAACCACCCGACTTGCTCATCGTGGAGTTACCACAAATCTTCAATTTGTAAAAAAAAAAAAAAAAAAAAAATGCAGTATCTGTGAAGCATTATTAAATGAAACAATAAAACAGCATATGCCTGAATTCCTTGACATAGGTGTTTGGCTAACATTCCAGGCACACTATTAAACATTAAGTACTAAGTTTCAAGATTTGTTTTCTACTCAGGTTATTTCCCTCTTAACAATATAAACATCCAAACAAAATAAAACAAAAATCCAAACTGTTTAGACAAGAAGTGTGTTCCCCAAACAATTCAACATTTCATTTTTGTTATCTATGACTAAATTGCTATTGAATGTGTGAATATTAAATTAAAAATAAAAGATATCCTCCTGAGAACAAGGAATATCATCTGTGCTCTTCTGGTTCAGTCTTAGAAAAACCTGGAGTTCTATATCTATATCTATATATGTATATGTATGTTTATATGTGTAATATATACGTATCTACACACACATATACATACATATGTGTATATGTGCGAGTTTACTCTTTCAACATTATTGTATTCTTAAATTCTACACATATCTCAAATATTCCCTATAAGGTTAAGTCTGATGGCATCAAATGGGATTTTATTCATTAGAGTTCTGGGAAGTAGTCTGCTAACTTCTTTTCCCACTAAGACCATAAATAGCAATTTCTTTCTTGAGCATTATTTTGTTTACATATTTTGGTAGACATACCAATACATGTTACACAACCGGTAAAAATTCTACATTTCTGATTGAGAATGGGAGTGTGGGAAAATGGTTGAAAAGCATGTTTTAATGAAAAATCTTATTTCTGGACAACACAGGGTATGAAACATGGTTTTCTAGGTGAAAGAATGAGGTACTCTGGATACAAAATACTGTGTATGCTATCAGATTTGGTTGTTGGGTTGGTCAATTTTGTTTCATTTTTTGTTATAAGGAAGGGATTAATAGGATCATCTTAAACAGCACTAATCCTTTTGGAATACCCTGTAAAATACATTTTATTCTATATGATGTTATTTAGTGCTCCAAACTGTTCTAGTATCTTTGCCAAGAAAACCGGTCATGAAGAGTCAGACACAACTGAAAAATAACTGAACTCAAGAATAAAAACAAAAAATGTGTCCAACACGACAATTCTTTTTACAAATAAGTCAGAGGAGAAAGACTTCTGTATGCTTTATACATCCATGGCCTTTCCTCCCTTCTTCCTGAACCATACTTTCCTATAATTTATCTCCATTCTCACCTTTTCTTACTTTTGCCTTGAAGTTATTAAATATCAGCATGGAGACTGATTGGATTTGGAGGCTTTTCCCTATTTCTTCTGAATTTCTTTACCATGACCTCATCTTGCACAATGACCATCATGGCATATATCTTCATGAGGGGCTTCTGCCAAGATATGTATCATTGGTAGTATAATTTGTGATGATTAAATATAACATGAAAAAAATGTTTCTTCCTTTCTAAAGAAGTAGATGATAAGATTCCTTTTTCCCCCTAAGGAATCCTTATGAATCATCCTTCCACTCAGCTAAAACTTCCCACAAATATATACACATACACATGCATATAATTATATATATGTACAGAAATATGTATATAGGTATAATATATGTACATTCATACATGCATGCATGTACAAGACCATGTATGTACACAAATGATATATAGTACATATGTATACAATATATTATATAAGCCATATGTGTATACATATATGTATATACTTAGCACAGTGCCTCAAACATAGTGAGCACCTAATAAATATTTAATGAATTGAATTGATAATAAGAAAATTATCAAGGGCTTATCACAGTACTTGGCACAAAGCAGACTCTACATACATGTTAGTATTGTTAACGCATGGTTGTTACCTGAGAATCAAACTAACTCAATACTAACACACATACTGCTGGGTGGTACAATGGACAGAGTGCTGGATGCAGAATTAGGAAGACCTCATACACTATTTGTATGACTCTGGGAAAGTCACTTAACCATTGTTTGTCTCAGTTTCCTCATCTGTAAAAAGGAGACAATAAAAGCACCATCTTCCAAGGTTGTTGTGAGGATCATTGTTTGTCTCAGTTTCCTCACCTGTAAAATGGATTCAATAAAAGCACCGTCTTCCAGGGTTGTTGTGAGGATCAAATGAGATAATACTTGTTAAGTACTGCAAACTTTCTGAAACAAAGGACTGTTTTGTTAATACCAGTATTCTTCCAGTGGTACTTTATGATTTGTGAGTTTTAGAATGTTTTAGTCCCTGAAGAATTGAAATGGAAGGCAATGGGAAGACACATGGTGGGCACAAGCAGGGTTCGACATAATTCAAAGAAAGAATCAGGCAGACAAAATGGTTTAAAGTATCTATCTAGCTGTCCATCTGTCAATTTATCTATATCTATATACATACACATATATGGATGTAGGATTATATACAGTGCATTTTATATAATCATATATATACACATAGATGCATACATACAATCTCTAGAGTGTAGCACAGCACCTGGAATATAATAGGTATTTAATAAATATCTAATGAATTGAATTGATAATAAAATGACAATTGTTAAGAACTTGGTACAAAGTTGGCCCTACATACATGTTAAATAATATTATTCAATGCATGATTGTTACATGAGAACCGAACTAACTCAATTTAGAGAGGTCCATAATCACTTATGCTATATAGCATTTTGAATTTATCAACCCTACCAATTCTTTGACAATTAACTTATAATATTTGTAGACAGAAAAAGAATCTTCACTGTTGGACTCACAAATTCTTGTGGAAAAGATCTAATAACATATTCATAGATACATGTGTGTGTGGTTTTGTTACCCTCTCAGTCACAGAAACTCTTTCTTTTGTACCAAGCTATATTCAGCACTCTGCTTGTTATATGAATGAGTAGTATGGGGGACAGGGATGGGGTGGCGCTTCCACCATGTATCAGGATAAGGATGGAGGTGTTCTCTGGCATCTGTGGGGTGGATGATGGAAAGCAGGGACATTGAAAAGAAAATATATCCAAGAGTTTCCGGGGGCTAAGTTCAGGGTGCACCAATACTGATAATATGTGAAAAACAGGAAAGGCAGGAAGGGAAAAATAAAAGCAGAGAAAATATAACATAAGTAAGTAGGTTAAATAAGTCAACGAGAGGAGAGTTCTGGCAATCAATGTGTAAATAAGAACATGGAAGAAATGGACCTAAACCTAAAGTAAATGCACAGAAATGGAAAGAGAGAGAGGATAGAATTAATGAAAATAAAGAGGCTTTCAGAACATAGGGGAAACTATATCCCTTCCAGCAGAATTGATTAGCATGATTTCTATGAAGAATCTTCATATAAACCCTGTATTACAAGAAAAGCATTTTGTCCTAACTTATGAGACATTAAGCACTACAAAATTGGGAGAGTATTGCATGTTGGATTAAATTGGACGATTTTTTTGAAAGGATGCTTTTAATCCTTTCTTCTTTCCCTCCTGCCTCATAACTTACTTGCTATTTTAATCATTTAGTGGTATTTTGGGGCCTTGTTATCCGACACTGATATGTTAGGAAGAATTCATCCTTGTGACTTCTGTACCAGGCAATTATAGGAAGCAAAGTTTTGATGGAATGACAGTCTGGTACAAATTAATGACAACATGTATAATGAACAGAGTTTCTTTGAAACAGCTCAAATGCATAATTGCTTTAATTATTTGTACAGCTCCAATTGAGAAGTAATTGTAATTGAGCACAGGTCTTTCACGATACCTAAGGTGACAGTCTGCTCTCAGGAAAAAAAAAAAAAAAAGAAGCAAGACTGGGATACTGATGATTGAAATGATCTCTTTCCTATAGAGTATGCAAAATATAGTAATTATCGTTCAATAAAACCTAGAAGAGGCAAGGGGATTAAAAATGGCATCTATTAAAACAAAGAGGCTTCACAGGGCACTGATGAAAAGATCTATATTAGATATGAACAAGGGAGGAAATATTCAAAGAAATATTTTAATTTGTTGCCACTTAATTTTTATTTTTTACCTATGGTGCTCATAATGTGTGTTAGGAAAAGATTTTGATGCATGACACTAGAAATTGCATGGCCAAAGCAATGCATTTTTTGATGCTCTTGAGTAGTTGAAATTTCTTCATGAATGGATATGACACTGATGAATACTCCTATGGGAGAAGTGAGATGCTCTATAAAGGGAGAAGGAGACTTTAAAATGGATATTATCTGCAGAGATTTGGTGCTTAGAGGGAATGGACATTAAAATTAAAATAGATGAATTAGAATTTGATCTGATGTTGACTGCAGGCTATTAAGTGAACCAAGATAGGGGTCCAGAATCTGGGGTGTGTGAAATATTTTTTTTTGGTGATAATTGCATTTCAATGCAGCAATAGGTGGCTCAGTGGATAGAGTACCTGCCGAGTCTGTAATCAGGAAGACTTTTTTTCCTGACTTCATATGTAGCCTTAGACAACACTAGCTCTATAACCCTGGGCAAGTCACTTCACACTGTTTGCTCATCTGTAAAATGAGTTAAAGAAGGAAATGGCAAACCATTCTAGTATCCTTGTCAAGAAAACTCCAAATGATCAGGACATGAAGTCAGGACATGACTGAAAAGATTGAACAACAAAAATTTCAGTACAATTGGTTTTCTTTCTAATCCTGTCCATTTTATTTATTGCATTTGAAACAATTATTCTGAGAAGGGATCTATAGGCTTTCTTAGACTGTCACAGAGATCCATAATACAAAAAAAAAATTAAGAGCACTCATTATTTTTATTTTATTTTCTTGCAAAGCAATTGGGGTTCAATGCCTTTCTAGGATCACACAACTTGTAATTATTAAGTATTTAAGGATACATTTGGACTCAGGTCCTTCTGACTTTAGGGCCAAATATTCTATCCAATGCACCATCTAACTGTCCTGAAACCAATTTCAGAGCACTCTTGCCTAGAGTTCAAACACTGGTCTTTGGCACATTGGAGGTAATAAAAAAAAAGTCTTCATTTTTCTGGCATTTCAGAGAAAATAATTTGAGAAAGACAGAACTAGCCTGCATATCAAATCAAAAGAAGAAATTCCCTCCCCCCCAAAAAAACTTCTTTCCTTGAATTTTTCAAGAGAATCCATACTTAATGAGAGAATCTGAATGGATTCATTGCAGTTAAGGATAAAGTATATATTTAACCACCATTATGCACATCTCAATTTACCAAGCACCTCAGGGTCATTTAAAAAAGATATAGTTTTCCTTATTACTGAGAGAGAAATTATACATAATAAACCAACTCAAGAAGAGTTATGATCATTAATTGAGTATTTATTAAGCTACTTCTATATTCTAGGAGTCACTGTGCTAGCTAGAGTCTGTGAATACAAAGAAATAATCTCTGCTCTCAAAGAATTTATTGCTATAAGACAGATTATCAATAGGTACAAAGGAATTTTCCATAAATTAAAGACGTATGCTGAGGGGTTATAGAGTAAACATTGATCTGAATGAAGTGTACATATATGTGTCTGTGTTTATTTATTTGGTCTAGACTAGCAATTTCATATATATATGGAGAATCTCATCAACCAATGCAGATGGGCAACTGAGCACTTTATAGGCTTAGATTGTCAAGGATGCTGAGAATATAAGTGATTTACCCATGAACACACAGCTAGTATGTGTCAGAGCAGGGACCATGCCATTTTAGATTTTGTATTGCTAGGATCTATTACAGTGTCTTTATACAATTAACGCTTAATAAAGTTTTGTTTCTTAAACATCAAATATTTGTTGAATGGGAAGTATAAACTAGTCTGAGTTTTTCTTTAAAAATTTTAATACCTATGGAGACTATACCTCAGAATGTCCTTCCACCCCTCTGGCTTCCTTCTCCTGTTGGTGAATTCCTTTAAGGAGAGAGACCTAGGCCAGTCATCTTTCATTCTTCTCCTGGATCTGTTTCTGACTTTGACACCATATTGCCCTATTCTTCCCTCCCACCCCCCCGCAACTTTCATGTGTTGTCTTCTTCAGTGGGACTATAAGCTCCATGAGACTGGGGACTGGTTTTCTTCTGGCTTGTCTTTTAACCATAGTAGTTAGCAAAGTTCCTGCCATGTAGTAAACATTTGATAAATTTAAATGCTTATTGACCAACTGGGGACACTGTCCAGTTGGAAGGCTCAACCACCATCGCTTGCCTACTTGATTCTGCCTCCTTTTTGATCTAAAAATTTTTGACCTGGAGTCTGTCAATTTATATTTAGAATAATTTTATTTATAATAAATAAATAACATATAACATATATATATAAAGCATATATATATACATATATAATATAATAAATAATACATTTAGATTAAAAAAATTAAAAAGGGGCAGCTAGGTGGTGCAGTGGATACAGCACTTCCTGGAGTCAGGAGGACTTGAATTCAAATTCAGTCTCAGATACTTACTAGCTATGTGATCCTGGGAAAATCACTTAACCTTTATTGTCTTGACAAAGGAAAAAATTCTTAATGATTTGATGATGTAATTAGTTTCTTTTGTAGTGCCACATTATTATATATATAATATATTTATCATATTATTATCCTGAAAAGTTTCAACAAATAGTCAAAAGGGTCCATAGCACAGAAAAGTTAACAATATGCAATCTCAATATTTTGGAGAACAATTTGGAATACCCAAAGGGCTATCAAATGGTGCTTACCCTTTGATGCAGCAGTGTTTCTACTGGGCCTGTATTCCAAAGAGATCATAAAAAAAGGAAAAAGGATTCATATGCAAAAATGTTTGTGCAGCCCTTTTTGTAGTGGCAAGAAATTGGAGACTCAGTGGATGCTCATCAGTTGAAGAATGGCTGAATAAGTTAGGGATATAACTTATTCTATAACATATAAATATTATTGTTCTATAAGAAATTATGAACAGAATGATTTCATACAAACCTAGAAAGACTTATATGAACTTGTGCTGAGTGAAGTGAGCAGAACCAAGAAGACATTGTACATGGCAACAACAAGATTATGTGATTGTCAATTTGTATGGTTGGCTCTTTTAAACAATGAGATGATTCGAGGCAATTCTAATAGACTTGGAGTGGAAAGAGCCATCCCCATCCAGAAAGAGATCTATGGAGACTGAATGTGGATTTTCACCTTTTTTTGCTATTGTTGTTTATTTGCTTGGTTTTTTCTTTGTGTTTTTCCCCCTTTTGATCTGATTTTTCTTGCATAGCATGACAGAACTATGTTTAGAAGTACTGCACATGTTTAACCTATATTGTATTGCTTGCTGTTTAGGGATTGGTGGAGACTAGAGAGGGAGAAAGAAAAATTTGGAACACAAAATTTTGCAAAGGTGAATGTTGAAAACTATCTTTGCATGTATTTGGAAAAATAGAAAGCTATTAAAAAGAAAATCATCATAATAACAACAACAATAGAATCTGTGATCTAACCTTAGTAGCAAGGGTTATGGAATCTTCCCTGTTACTGTTAAACATTTTACCCTGTTCTAGATGGCAACAATCCTTCTTCAGAACAAGGGAAACATAGGGAGGTTTAGGCTGGTAGCTATCAACATAGGGATCTGATAACTCAGTTTTAAAGCAAGTAAAATCATCTGAAAAATTAGGATAATAATATCTATCTTCTAGGGGTTATTTTTAGAACCAAATGAGATAATTTAAAAACATTAAGCACAGTGCTTAGTATATGGTAAGTGCTATAAAAATGCAGTCTATTATTATTAGTATTAAGTGGGTTCCTACCTTATTGTATAACCAACTCTCTACTTGATTACCATTGCTAGGGCTGGATTTTTTCCCTCTACATTCTAATGTCCTCATGAATGCATTTTGGTCCCTTGTGTCAGACTTTCCAGATGCCAGATGCTTCCCTCTTTGAACCTCAATTAGCTAAGAAATTACCTCATATCATAGTGTTAAAAGGAAAATTCTTTAGTCAGGTTTTACCCTAATTAACAAGACAGAACTCTGGAAAAAAAGAATTAAAAGAATTTATTAATCACATTGATGGCTGATCACTGAAGATCAGTTTGAGATTCAAGATGGAATCAGCTTTTATTGATAGTTTTCATAATGAGATAAAGACAATTTGACTAGGTCCATGTCAGCAAAAGGGAAGAGGCCATTGTATTTTACCTTTTTTCCAATTGCTGTATGATAGCAAACAGGTAGGAATATGTCCTGGATAGGAGGAAAGTTATAGACTGGGCTGGGTGATGCTTTCTCCGACACTGCTCTCTACAGAAATACATAAGTTTATAGGAAGGATGAATTTGAAATCCACTTCTCTGCCAGAAGAAGTAAAGACCATTTTATTCTTCCTTCAAAATACTCTCTTGTAGACTCATAGCAGCTGAGGGCTTCTAGTGGCCCCCAGATGAAAATGACAGAACTAGTGAACAAAACCACCAAGGGAACCTTACTGCACATTATCAACTCAAGTGAGGAAACAGGAAAGGAAAGTGTTTTACATATGTTAAGTTTCTTTTTGTTTTATCTTTGCAGGAAGGAAATTTAGGGAGAAGCTGGGCTAAGTAAGATAATTTAATGAATTAAATGGTACCAGTTGGCTAGGTTTGGTGATGTAGTGGAAACAGTACTGGGCTTGGAGGCTTAGTCTGGAGTTACAGCTCTGATGTTGCCTCTCTAGGTGAACTCCAGCAAGTTCTTTTCTTTCTTTGTCACTTTTCTCACCTATAAAATGAGAGAATACTTGTATTACTTCACTATAACATTAATAATTGCTCATCTATATTGGTTGCTTCCTAACGCAAAAAGACACGAGTCTGGACCATCATTTATTTCCCCGAGTTACTGTGAGAATCAAAAGAGATGATGTCCAGGGAGCATTCTTTAGCTGTAAAGGATTATTTACATAGACATTATTATGCCCCTAAAGGGTCTATTCGTTTGATAGCTGACCTAATAAAATTCAGAGTCTTGTTGAGAAGAGGACCTTTAGGGCCATACTTGGCTAATGTCTTTTGAAGTATTAACATCAGTAGCCTAATGTTGGATCTTGCTTCCATAATCTACAAATGAGAAGAATCGATAGCCTCATCAGAACTATGAATGAAAGGGAAATTGAAGTTAATGGTGAAAAACTAAAGTAATGGTAACATTGTTTTTGATTTTTATTGATATATTTAGTTTTTAATCTCACCTTCATTTCCCTCCCCTTTTCCCTATCCAGTGAACCATTCTTTGCAACAAAGAACAAAGGAAGAGAAAAACTAAACTGCTCACCCAAACCAACCAATATACTAGTGAAATCTGGCAGTATTTGCAATATTGCACACACATAACCTTCTACTTTTGCAAATAGAGAAGTAAAATACATTTTAATTTTTTTTTTTTTGAGAAAAGGGGGCAGGTCAAGTTTTTTTTAAATTATAATTACATAGCATTTCTTTTGTTTGTTTCCATTTACATGTTGTAGTCACTCTGTATGTTGTTTCCTAGTTCTGCTTATTTTTCTCTGAATCATTTCATAAAAGTTTTTCTATGCTTGTCTGAATTCTTCATATTCATTATAGAGGCAGGGAGATAGCACTGAGTGCGGGGCTTGGAGTCAGGAAGACTCATGTTCCTGAATTCAACTCTGATCTTCATAATCTTTCTAGTTATGAACCTTGGGCAAGTTACTTAACCCTGTTTGCCTCAGTTTCCTCAATTATAAAATGAGCTGGAAAAGGAAATGGCAAACTACTCTAATATCTCTGTCAAGAAAATCCAAAATGGGATCATGACACAACTGAAAAAATAACTAAACAGTAATAACATCACATGGTAAGCACTGTGCTAGGTCTTAGGGATATAAAAATTAAAAACAATAATTTCTGTTCCCAAGGAATTTGAGATTCAATGTCATACAGGAAAAAAATTATAAAAGATATATAGAAAATAAATGTGAAACATTGTTTTCTTTGAGAACTAACAGATGAGAGAATCTGGAAAAGGGTTTTTGGAGGACCATTTTGACCTGTGATTTGTTTGATATTGGGAACTTTTGTGGCGGAAATTGCTTTCACTAATGAAAATTGGTAACTCATACATAACTTATAGTCTTAGAAAGTTGCCAAGAGCTATTGTCTTTAATGACACATCCCATTGTGCAGGGTGTCCACTATATACTTGATTCCTATTACTGTCAAGTATCAAATCACTTAATTTCCCAGTGGTCTCCAAAGGGAAAGCCTGAGAGTGACCTGACTCCAGGAGAACTATGACTTGATTTCCAATCAGCCTATCAGAGACCAAGAAAATGTCTTGCATCCCACCCTCGGTGTGATGACCATTCTCTGCTCTTTCTCCAGCAGAGCCATATTTACATTTATCCCTTAATATTTCTCATTTTCTATTTTCCATCTATTCTGAAGGAGCTCAGTTTTCCTCCTCTGCCATGTTGTCTCTAAACATAAGGATTTTTTAAAAAGTATATAAAGCAGTTTGTAATCATCGAGCGCTACATAAATGTTAGTTATTATTGCTCTTCTATCCCAGATCACAACAGCTTCTATAAAGAGATTTAATTAAGTTTTATTCTTATCACCCAAGCATAAGATAAGGAAAATTAAAAATGGCTACCAAAGGTAATTAGCAAAACAATTTTGCTACCTTACCAAAATAGTAACCTTGAAATGAATTTGGAGCTCTAGTCCCCGAGAAATCAAGATTAAAATGCCAAATGGTACTTCTGAATATCCTTATATGTGATTTAGAGTCATCTGGCTAGAGTTCCTTATGAAATATTTCAATTATCTGCAAAATGGATTGCATTTTTAAAATAAATGAGTAAGCTGCAAAACATTACAAACAGAAAATTACAGAGAAATTGCAAAGAAGCTCAGTAAGAGATGTCTTCAAAGAAATGTTTAAGCAAAAAAGATGGGCTGTTTATGTGACAAGACTGGCAGCGGATATTCCCCTGTGATCCTCACTGGGCAAAGAGAAAATTAGGAATTCATCCAGCATGGCAGGTGGGCAGCATGTGGCAACTTTATGGGGAACATGGACAAGAATTTCACAGAATGAGCAAGATTGCACTGGTTATGAACTGCATCATTGAAGGGCACACCCACAGTGTTGAGGTCACAGATTCATTGGAATATTGGATTATTTGAATATTGGTAAAATGGGAAAATGACATGTTTTTAAGAAGTGGTTTTAAAAAAATTGCTTTTATAGAGTCTCTGGCATATCCACATTCCACCTTGGAAAGTATTAGTTTTCTGTGCTAAGAAATGACCATGTAAGGCTTGAACTGTGATCTTTTAAAGAACTAAGCAGATGTTTCCTGTTGGCTTTTTGGGTAGCTAAGGAATGACATGAGAATATCAATCATTTTTTCCTTGAGAGCATCTGATCTTCACCATTTTATAAAAGACATCTTTAGAAAAAGACTATGACTAGACACATTCTAACTTGGGTAGCTGACAATTTATATCCATTTTAATTTGGAAAAATGACTAGATGCTTTATTGGCCCTTATGTCAAGGACAGTATTTACTGTATCATACTTTGAAAATTAATAATAATAATAGCTAAAACATATATTGTTTACTATGTGTCAGGCACATAAGCACTTTATAATTATTATTTCATTTGATCTTCATGTCAATCCTTGGATACAGGTAGTTTAAAATTAAGATTTTCATTTTATAGATGTTTTTATTATCCCCATTCAACAGATGAGGAAACTGAGGCAAATAAAGATTGAGTGACTTATCTAGGGTTATACAGCTAATAACTGTCTGAGACTAGATTTGAGCTTGGGTCTTTCTGACTCCAAGCCTGACTTTCTATTTACTATGTCACCAAGTTGCACCATTATTCTGTGTTCTTTGAAACACTGGGTCATGGCAATAGTTTTTTGCTTAATTGTTCTGTTTTTATTCCAGAACTGTGGTTTCCTTAATACAGGGAACTCCAGAAATGGAAGCTCTTTCCACTGATGCAGGTTGTCAATTGCAACATCAAATCTTAAAGTCACTGAGATGTTAAGAGATGCAGATGCTCTATGTCCACATAGATAAGTATGTATAAGAAAGAGGACTTGAATCTAGGTCTTCTTGATTTTCAAGTGATCTTGGCTGCAATTTTGAATGAAGTTCTGGAATGGGTGATTAGCAAGCATCTATTAATTAGTGATCAGAGAAAGTAAAGTGAGAGCAAGGGATAGCGAGTGAGAGAGTGAGAGAGACAGAGACAGAGACACAGAGACACACAGAGAAAGACAGGGAGGAAAAAGAAGGAAAGGAGGAGAAGGAAAGGAGGAGGAGGAGGAGGAGGAGAAGGAGGAGGAGAAGAAGAAGAAAAGAAAGTGAGGAAATGCTTCTGGTTCAACATTTCAGAGGAATTAGAAAAAGATGAGATGTTTTCAGCAAGCATTCTATGCTTTATGCTTCTCTGAAGAGTTCTGAATGCAAATCAATGAAAAAACTGAACTGGGGTAATCATTGCAACCAGTTATAAATAATAAATTAACTTTATTTTATTTATTATTTATTTAATAGCTTTTATATAAAAGGGCCTTTGGAAAATAACCAACTGTTTTACTGCCAAGGGGTTATTAAAATGCATAATTAATAAAATAACAACTAAGCAGTGAAACTAAAACCCACATCATTTCTTCCTAATGGAGTATGACAGTGAATCAGAAAAAGAAAGAAAGGGTGAAGTAGAATCTCTTTCCAAAGAAGTTGACTTTAGAGTGAGCCTTTAAAATAACTAATGAAGCGTGCCTTCCCCCACTCCCCCCCAGATATATTGTATGTTGTCTTTTTCTATAAAACTGTAACCTCCTTGAGAGTAAGGACTGCTTTTGTGTTTGCATTTGTGTTTTAGCATTTAGCACATTTAGCACATTTTAGCATTTAGCACAGTGTTTGGCAATCTAATAAAATGCATTTTGTCTGTTTCTGTGTTTCTGTCTCCTTTTCCCTCTCCTCTTCTCTCCTTGTCTGTCTTTCTCCCCTCTCTTTTTGTCTCCTCCTTCACTTCTTTTCTTTCTCTCTGTATCTGTCTCTCTATTTCTCTCTTCCTCCTTCCTTCTCCTTCTCCTCCCGCTGTCACTTTATCTTTTCTTCCTTCCCCTGCCCATTCTCTACTCTTCTGCTCCTCCTCCTTCTTCTCCCTCCTTTTCCCCTCTTCTTCCTTTTCTTCTTCTTCCTCTTCTTTTTCTTCTCCTCCTCTTCCTCTTCATTTTTCTTCTATGTTTATGTTTTTATGTCTCTATGTCTATATCTCTGTCTCCATCTCTCTCCTTCCTCCTCTCCTCCCCTCATTTGTCTCTCTGATTCTTTCTCTGTGTGTGTCTCTCCTCTACCCCCACTCCTATGGAAGACCTTCAACGATCCAGGGAACACATATGGTATGAGACTGAATCCCAGAAGCACAGAGTGTCTGAGTTGAAAGGAACCTGAGAGGTCAGCCAGTACAAATCCTAACCTAGAGAGAATCACCTTAACCACATGTCTGACAAGGGGTCTTGCAGTCTTTGCTTAGAGGAAGGGGAACCCAACTATCTCCTGGGACATCCATTCCATTTTTGGATAGCTTTAATTATTAGAAAATTTTTTTCTGCTTGCAACCTAAATTTGATTTTTTAACTTCTACCCATTCCCAGTAGTTCTGCCTTCTGGGACAAAGCAAAAGAAGTCTAGTCTTTTTTTTTTTTTTAATGCATCTGCCTTTCAAATACTTGGATAGTTAAAATGTCTTCCTGCACTTCTATTCTCCAGGCTAAGTGTCTGAAATTTTTTCAGTTGATCTTCCTATGGCATGAACTCGAGACCGATCACCATCCTTGTTGTTCTTCTCTAGACAGTCTTCAGCTTAGTCATGTCCTTTTAAAAATGAGGTAACCATAGTTAAACATAAAATTCCATATGTGTTCTGGCCAGGAAAAATACAATGGGTGGGGCCATCATCTCCTTAGTTCTCGAAATGCATCTTATTAGTTTTTTGGCTGCCATATAATATTGACTCATGTTGAGTTTCAAGTCATTCAGTAAATATTTGTTAAATGCCTACTATGTACCAGGATAGACCATTGACAATTATCTTGACTTATGTCTTGCCACTGGACTTGGATGACTAGAAAAGAAAATAAGATGGATGACTTTGCATAGTTCTGCTTACTTAAATCCAATTCACTCATAAGTTAAGACTCCAACCATGTGATAATTAGCAGAGCAGCTGCTGACTTACACTGGCCAACAGGTAGCCTCATTGGGAGGTCTGGGTACCAATGAAATATTTTGTAAAACACAAATAAGTTATACCTGGAGAAAGGGTGAGAATCACTTTGCTTAAGGAAATTTTATTGCAAAATTAATTGAACAAGAAACTGGTCAACTCCACCCCTTCCCCCCGAAAACTTCAATCCACACAAAAATATTGACAAACTAGGGTGAGGGTAGAGGAGGAAATTAACAAAAATGATAAGTGACAGACATTATTCTTGATGAGCTGAGCTGATGCCGGAACATAGAATCCTGTTCCTTATATGGAGAACAGTGACTCTATCATGAATTTCAGTCTGTTCAAAGAGCTTATTTCTAAGGTGTTATTATTCTGGAAAAAGTTAGTAAAAGGAACTCACTTCTCATTTCATATTTTTAAGCTATGGAATTGTAGAAGAAATACCCAAGAAAAGAGTTATAGACATCTGTGAAAGCTCAACACATTCTTATTTGTAATAAATAACTTCTTTATTCAAACAAAAGTAATCTCTTGGTCCATCTTTCTCCCACTATCCCCGTTTCATAGTTTCCTATAAGAGATTAGCCCATGTTAACAAGTAGCAGGTCCTACTTCCCTGCCTTAATTTTACTGCAGGGACCTAGTATAACTATTTTATTTTTGACTTCATAACAACCAAAGGCATACTCTGAGAATTGTTTACCTGCTCTTCTTTTGCATAATAACCCCCTTTGCAATGAAAGGCTCTCTTCTAATGACAGTACAGACAGGCAATTTTCTTGGAAATGTTCTTGGGGAATTTGTGATTATCCATTGAGTGGAAAAATATAAAACTAAAATCTCCAAATAGATATTATTAACCATACCATCATTAATAGAACCATACTATCACTAATAGAAATAATTAAGTTGGTAGTGTCATCCAGTCCCAGATGGTAGTATTGATTCATTGTGGTCAGAGAGGGACATCTATTTAGGGGGAAGAAATAAGGATATAATTCCCCCAAACCAGACCTCTATTATCATCTGCTTTCTTGAGCTTTTCTTATCTTCTTTCCTCATTCTTGTGTCTTCCTGCTTTCTGTTCTACTGCAGAAATAGTCTTGGCGGTGAAGGGGAAAAAAAAAAAGTTCTGGGTAGAATCCCAGAATATCAGTGACAACAGAATGAGTTTTTAATGCTGAACACCTGGCCCCTTTTATCCAGCTACCAAAAAAGGTGGGTTTCCTGATTATGTATTAAAAACAAAAAACAAAACCACACAAAAAAAGGATTTTGCTATCCTATTCATGAGTGACTATAGAGACAAATAAGTTTCAATATCTGCCTGAAAATCCAGGACAATAGGATTCTGCAAACACAAAGTGTTCTTTTGCAATTAGTTCAGGATTATGTAGTACAGAAACACTTTTTTCAAGACATGCTGTATTCAGGGCAGGCTAGAGAGGAACTGATTGAGATGGAACAACTTGTCTTCCAATTAGGGATTCTGACCCACTCTGGTACATTCACTCATGGTGACTGATGATAGGAATAGTAACAAAAAAAGTGAAAAGCAAAAAAATTACCTCTACTCTCATCCATCATTTTTTGTTTTAATAATAAAAATAATAGTTAATAAGCAGTTTTAGATTTTACTATAGATTCTGCAGGTAAACCCACCCTTAGAGGAGTTGTTACTAAGTAGATATAATCAGAAAAAAGCTGACATTGGGGGAAAAAAAAGAGAAATTATCCAGCAATTGGTTAATCAGCTATTCAGTCATTATGAGTTATCCACATGAATCCAAATAGTCATCAAAACATTGGCTAGTTTCATGTGCAAAAATGTTTGTGGCAGTCTTTTTTGTATTGGCAAGGAACTGGAAACTGAGTGGATGCCCATCAATGGAGAATGGTTGAATGAGTTATGGTATATAAATGTTATAGATTATTATTGTTCTGGAAGAAATGACCAGCAGGAAGATTTCAGAAAGGCCTGGAGAGACTTACATAAACTGATGCTGAGTGAAATGAGCAGAACCAGGAGATCATTGTACACAGCAATAAGATCGATTATATGATGATCAATTCTGATGGACATGGCTCTTTTTAACAATGAGATGATTCAGATCAGTTCCAATGATCTCAGCATCTGCTCTTTGAGAGAGGACTTTGGGGTTTGAGTGTGGATCACAACATAATATTTTCTCTTTGTTGTTTGTTTGCATTTTGTTTTCTTTCTCATTTTCCCCCTTTTGATCTGATTTTTCTTGTGCAGCATGATACTTTTGGAAATATGTATAGAAGAATTGTACATGTTTAACATATATTGGATTACTTGCCATCTAGGGGAGGGGATGGGAGAAAGGAAAGGAGAAAAAAAATTGGAACACAGGTTTTGCAAGGAAGAATGTTGAAAACTATCTATGCTTATGTTTTGACAATAAAAAACTTTTAAAAAGTGACCTGCCCCCCAATTATATATATATAATATAAATATAAATATATAGGTTGATTGATTGATTGTTGTTCTTTAGTTCTGGAAGAGGACCAAAATGATGTCACTATGTTAGAGTTGAGTTACAGTGTGTCTGACTATAGGTGAGGACAAGTGAGGAGTGATCCAATCCCATTTCCAAAGAAAGATAATTTCTATTTGACATTGACTTGGGGAAAGTGGCAACTTAGGTAACCCATAATTTTGGGGGGGCTATTATGTTATATTATATATTATATGAGTTGGATTGATCAGATGACCTCAAAACTTCTTCCTGAAAAAAGTCTCTTTTTTTGCTTTTGTTATTAATATTCTTTCTGTAATATTGAATGTCTATGACTCATGAAATAATTTAGTCCTGCAAAATTGAGAAGATTATGACGTTTAGAGTTGGTAGAACTAGGTTTAAATGCAATCTTGGACACTTATTTCTCATGTTACCTTATGCTCTCTAGACTTAATGTCATCATCTGCAAAATGAAGATGTTGGAGTAAGTTTTTCTCAGCTCTAAATATTGTAGTGTTAAAGTTAAAGATTACTCAATTCATTGGAGAGACACAAGATGTATGGGCAGGCTGTAACACTCTAAATAAGGAATTAGGTGGGAGAAATCCACCTAATAGTGTCATATTGAAATAGAAATGTGGGCTACAGAAGAAACCACAAGTTCACATTGTCTATATTGTACTGTATTTTTATTTATTAGCTAACCATTTCATGCTTTACTTTTAATTCAGTTTAGGCCATACTTGGTGGAGTTTGTCACTTCTAATATAAAGGAGATTATCTTTTTTATAATTTAAAAATTTTAAATTAAAGCTTTTTATTTTCAAAATACATGCATAGATAATTTTTAACATTCACCCGTACAAAATCTTGTGTTCCAAATTTTCCCCTTCCTTGCCCCCACTTCTCCTCTAGACAGCAAGTAATCCAATATATTAAACATGTGCAATTCTTCCATACATATTTCTACAATTATCATGCTGCATAAGAAAAATCAGATCAAAAAGTAGAAAAAACAAGAAAAACAAAATGCAAACAACAGTAAAAAAATGAAAATAGTATGATGTGATCCACACTCAGTCCCCACAGTCCTCTCTCTGAGAAAATGGCTCTTTTCATTACAAGATTATTGGAACTGGCCTGAATCATCTCATTGTTGAAAAGAACGACGTTCATCAGAATTGATCATTTTATAATCTTGTTGTTGCTGTTTCCAATGATCTCCTGGTTCTGCTCATTTCACTCAGCATCAGTTCATGTAAGTCTTTCCAGGTCTTTTTGAAATCATCCTATTGATCATTTCTCATAGAACAATAATATTCCATGACATTCATACACCATAACTTATTCAGCCATTCTCCAACTGATGGGCATCCATTCAGTTTCCAGTTTCTGGCCACTACAAAGAGGGCTGTCACAAACATTCGTGTATACCATCTTCGCTACAAAGAAGATTAACCAATAAATATAAAACTGGCTAAAAAAAGAAAAAAAAAGAAAAAGACACATATACAGGGTGATCATACGGTGAAATTGAAAGATAATTGATAGACAGCTGGCTTGTGTCATTGGTATCCATAAAATAACAAAAGAACTAGAGGAAGGAAAGTCCTACCACATTTGGTGTATACCTTGTTGTAGATTTATGGAAAGACATGGAAAAGAGTTACAAAGGACGAGTTGGCTGTGATTGGTATCATTGGAGGGATGATCCATATTGTAATATTGGAGAATAAATAAATATATATTGCATGGGCTATACGGGGATATGGGTGCATAGACTTAGTTCATCTTTTACAGACACCCTTGTAAATGTTTCTATAATACTATATATGTTACAGATAATATTACACATGTAATATATATAATATATATGATGCTATATAAAATATATACATATACATGCATATATGTGTGTATATATAGCTCTATCCATATTTCTTTTAAGCTCTGAGTACCTTATTTCAACACCTATATTTACAGATGAATACTGGGTCTGGAACAAGATTAATTCTTTCCTTCAGAGTACTCCAATGGGTATCTATAGGTATGGAAAGAAAAGGGGAAGAATGAATCTATCTCCTACTCCTCACTGGAAATCTTGGACCTGGAGGGTCAGAGGAAGACAGAGCAGCTGGAAATTGTCTCTCCTTTGAATGAATACAGCACTTATGTCTTACCACTGTCACGGGAACCAAGAGTACACTCAGGGTTTTCTGCATTACACCAAAGGGAGATGTTCTTTCAGGGTTATTTCACTATATGGTCTAAATAGCCAGAAACTTTCTGAACATTTCCAAGGGTTATCCAGGCATGTGTGTGTGCATATGCATATATGTATTTTCTATATATGCACATAGATATCTGAATGCATGTGTATGTGTACATAATTATGTTAAGCCCCTGAAGAGTTGGGGAAGGACATCAGCCCAAAGCCCCGCTAACGTGTTCCTAACCAATAACTCTAACAACTGCTTAAGTTTCTGATGAGGTTTAAATATCAATCTCCCAACAAAGTGTAGCAGTAAATTGTAAATTAGGTTACTGAATTCTGTTTGTAGGACAGCTAGATGGTGCAGTGGATCAAGCACCTGGCCTGGAGTCAGAAAGACTCATCTTCCTGAGTTCAAATTAGACCTCAAATCTGACAGACACTTGCTAGTAGCTGTGTGATCCAGGGCAAATCACTTAACCCTTTTTGCCTCAATTTCCTCATTTGTAAAATGATCTGGGGAAGGAAATGGCAAACTACTGCAATATCTTTGCTAAGAAAATCTTACGGAAGAATTGGAAGGACTAACAATGACAGAACAGCAATAATAACAAAAATAAAATTCTGTTCATATTTGTCAAATGCATGCTTGTGATTATTCTAATTATAGCATGTGTAGGAAATAAATGTGTATTCCATACCTGGTTTATATTATGTTTTGAATACCTTTTTGTGCTTATTCCCTTTGGGGAGATCAAGACTTGAGGTCAAATTGAATCTTTACATAATTTGTCCCTGGGGCCGCAGGGTTGAGATTTAATGAGCAAAAGAGTTTGAGAAATGGGAGTTTAGCCCTCTCTCATTAGAGGCCAAAATCCCTCAGGACTGAATTCAGTCAAGTCCATATGCCTTGGATCAGAGCAAAAAATTGCCTAGGGAGAGAAGAAATGGAAGCAGTGCCCTAGTACCTGGACCCAGAAATTATTCCTTAAAGTATGTGTGGGAATGTGGGTCTATGTATAGAAATATGTATGCAAATACACATATTTATTTGTATGGGCCCTAAAGTTTGTTATGGGATTTGATACTTTTCTGCAGTCACAGGAAGCAATAGGAATAAGAATTAACATTATGATTAAAAATTGCAATTTGTCCTTCATTTTGGAAGGGTTTCAGTGATATCACAGAGTGATCTCTTGACTCATGTATGAATTGGATTTAAGTGAGGGAGAGGGGCTCAAAGTCATCAGCCTTTCTCTTCAGAAGTCATCAAAGTCCAGCGGCAAGACAAAGTCAGGATGATTTGGGGGGTGGGGTTTGGTGGATGACCTTGGTGTTTCTGAGATGGGATCAGAATGCTCCACAGCAGCTACGGCAGCCACCTTCATTGTCATTGGAACAAATTGTTCTCATCGGGCTCATTCTTCTGGGAGGAAAGTCTTTGGGGTAAACATCCCCCTAATTCACCCATGGGTTTGTGACCCATCAGTTATTCTTTTTTTTTTTTAAATTTTATTTTATTTAATAATAACTTTGTATTGACAGAATCCATGCCAGGGTAATTTTTTTACAACATTATCCCTTGCACTCGCTTATGTTTCGTTTTTTCCCCTCCCTCCCTCCACCCCCCCCCCCCCAAGATGGCAAGCAGTTCCTATATATGTTAAATATGTTGCAGTATATCCTAGATATAATACATATTTGCAGAACCAAACAGTTCTCCTGTTGCACAGGGAGAATTGGATTCAGAAGGTAAAAATAACTCGGGAAGAAAATCAAAAATGCAAATAGTTCACATTCATTTCCCAGTGTTCCTTCTTTGGGTGTAGCTGTTTCTGTCCATCATTTATCCATTGAAACTCAGTTAGGTCTCTTTGTCATAGAAATCCACTTCCATCAGAATACATGCTCATACAATATCGTTGTCGAAGTGTATAATGATCTCCTGGTTCTGCTCATCTCACTTAGCATCAGTTCATGTAGGTCTCTCCAAGCCTCTCTGTATTCATCCTGTTGGTCATTTCTTACAGAACAATAATATTCCATAACATTCATATACCACAATTTACCCAGCCATTCTCCAATTGACCCATCAGTTATTCTTAACCTGGTTTATCCCACCTACCCACATGTTTTACATACTTCTTGGAGTCACTGGTGAAAGCTGGGTGAAGGTGGGTCTCAAAGGTGGATGAGCAGCCCTGAAAAGGATCCGGTAAGCCTTCTCTTTGGAGGTCCTAGTCCTCCCTGGGCATTTAGAAAGTTAGCAAAAGAATATTTCACTTTTGAAAACCATCCTTTTTTTTCCTCCCTCATTGTTCTTTTGAAGTCACCATTTAGAGTAATAACATCTACATTTGAAACTCAGCTCAATCTGTGGGATCAAGGGCAAACTACTTGACCTTACTCAGTTTCAGTTTCCTTGTTTGTAAAAGAAGAGTGATAATATTTTCCCTACCTCACTGCGTTGTTAGGAGGCAAAACTTTAGTAATCTATAAAGAACTATATGAATGTGAGCTGCTGATATTATTACTAGCTGGACCTTGATCTTCATAGTCATGAGACTCACTATGAGCTCTACAGACTAATCTGGAAACAATTTCAAAATATTATCAATAATCAATAATCAAAATGGAATGTCATGAAATGATGACTTCAAAAATTCTTTTACTTCTATTTTGAAGAAATAACTGATTTTTGTTCCAATAGAGCAGTAATGAACTGAACCAGCTACACCCAGCAAAAGAACTCTGGGAAATGACTATGAACCATTACATAGAATTCCCAATCTCTCTATTTTTGTCTGCCTGTATTTTTGATTTCCTTCACAGGCTAATTATACACTATTTCAAAGTCTGATTCTTTCTGTACAGCAAAATAACTGTTTGGACATATATATATATATTGTATTTAATTTATACTTTAACATATTTAACATGTATTGGTCAACCTGCCATCGGGGGAAGAGGATGGGGGGAAGAAGGGGAAAAAGTGGAACAAAAGGTTTGGCAATTGTCAATGCTGTAAAATTACCCATGCATATATCTTGTAAATAAAAAGCTATATAAAAAAAGAAATAACTGATTTTTAATATCTCCTTCCTATATAGCCCCTTCTATCTTGAACTTTCTATAAACTATGAATATGCTGCATTGCACAAATACATCAATATTTTAAAAGCCACCATTTCTTACACATGCAACAAAGGATGCTTACAATGTTCAATAATCTCTAATGCAAGATGTATCCATTATTTATGAACCAGCAAGGGAGAGACCAGCATTGTAAGGCTCCTGAATGTTACACTGTGGAAGCTTTGGGATGGTTAAATAACCTCTTCGTTATGTTAAACCATCATCTAATAGCTTTAGCAGTTAAGCTTGAAAATCATAATTGTTGTTTTGTCCTTACGAATACTTACTGAGCAAAGCAGAGAGCATTTTCCCTGGTGGGGCATTCTTGCTGTTGTCTTACTTTTAAAAAAGATATCTCCTCCAAATCATATCCAACCTTTGGAAAAGTCATTTATTCTTGGAAAAGCTATTATATCTTCTGGGTTTTCACTGAGTACTTACTGTCTGGCTGATGCTGAAATAAGTCCTAAGAAAGAAAATTCAAAGGCTGTGTCTAAGCTTGTGGGGTAAAGTGAAGAACTCAGGTTTTGTTAGAGTGGAAAAAGCAACCTATTGGAAGACTGGATATGTGGGTTCTTATCTCAGCTCTTCCATTAATTGGTTGCCAAAAAAATTGGGCAAAATTTTAAGTTTCCCTAGCTTTTATTTATCTCATTTATCTAGCAAAAGGCTTTGATTAGATGTTCTCTGAGTTTCTTTCCAGCTCTGTGATATTAGGACAATGATATGAGTAATCCAGACCCCTTTTTCTTCTCCCCTTCCCACCAGTTTCTGAGAGCCAAAAATCTTTAGGGAATTGAATAATCCAAGTTTTCTTTCAATGTTGGTCAAAGTCACCAGATCAACATTCTAATTCACTTTGTTATAGTCTCAACCTGAGGTCTGTGAACTTATTTTTAAAATATTTTACTAACTGTTATTTCAATATAATTGTTTTTCATTGTCGTGCTATGGATTTGACTTCTTGCATTTAGAATCATTATACTGAGGAGGGGATCTATAGTCTTCAATAGACTGCCAGAGGGATCCATGCCACAAAAAACATGAAGAACCCCTGATGGAGGCCGAACTTTCAATATTTTATATAAAACAGTAAATTTTATGTATGCTGTTATTTATTTAGAGACTCCCAAGGGGAAGTAACTGCACAATTTGGGTAGTAAGGAGCTCATATTCCAGATTCAGTTGACCATTAAAATTAAATTAAGATTAGCAAGTTCTTTTTGAAAAATGTTTTAAAATGAAAAAAAAGTGAATTGGCATATTTTTGTTTTGATACAACAGGATCTTCTCAATAATATTCAAATGATTTCCTCCCAACAAAACAAATTTCTGAAAACTTTTAAAGAAAACCATCTACGGTATAATTGTGACTATTATTATTATCTATCAAATTTTGTTTTTGAAATCTATTGACTATTGACAGAAAGAAAGGACATGCATTTTAATTTTGTATACTGCTTGATTTAAATTTTATTGTCTCAGTGTTGTCTCTTTACATTTTGTTACTGTGTAGTGTTCTCTTGGTTCTCCTTTCCTTCTGAATGAAATGTATGCAAGATTTCCATGTTTCTCTGAATTCTATACATTCATTGTTTTTTATAATACCATAATCACAGCATCTCAGTGTTAGAAGGGGCCTTGGTGACTATCTAACCCAGCCCATACCTAGAAAGGAAAGCTTTCTGCAACATATCTGAGAAAAGGCCATTGAATTTTGGCTCAAAGACATGGTTTCATGAGTTATAGCTTGTTGCTCCCTCCCTTAGAGGCTCGTTCCACTTTTGGAGAGTTCGAATTGTTAGGAAGTTTTCCTTAATTTTGTTGTTCAGTTGTTTGAGTTGTGTCAACTCTTCATGACTCCCTTTGGGGTTTTCCTGGCAGACTTGCTGGAATACTTTGCCATTTCCTTTTCCAGCTCATTTTATAACTGGGGAAATGGAGGCAGAATTAAGTGCCTTGACCAGAGTCACAGAGCTAGTAAATGTTGGAGGCTGGATTTGACTCCAGATCTGGAGCTCTATTCACTCTATTCACCAGCTGCCCTAGTTTTCCTTCTGCCGAGCCTAAATTTGTGCCTTTGTCAGCAACACCCTTTGCCCCTTGCTCTTCCCTCTATGGACAAGAATAATATAATCTTGCATTACCTGATACACATCTTGCATTATATATTCCATAGACTTCAGCCATTCTCCAGTGGAGGGGCACATATTTAGTTTTCAGGATACGGATATTTTTTAAGAGACCCTGCTTTAATCTCCTTTTTTACCAACTTTAATCACCAGCTATGTTAGCCTGAAAACAGGTTAATAAATCCCATGAAACTGTTTATTGCTTTTGTCCTGGATGAAATGTATTTGTGCATGTGTGTATATGTGTGTGTGTGTGTGTGCATGAGTTGCATGCATCTTGGACTTGTGCCCAGTTATCCCCTGTGTATAAGTTAGGTACTTCGAGAGGTACATTAGCTCTTTTAGGCCACGAGGGTCCCATTAGAGACTGGAGCAGTAATTTAACAAATGGCTCCCTACTGACATGAAGGAAATGATGTACCATTTCTTCTTTGCTAAAGTACCTGCCATATCCAGGGAATAGCTCAGTCACCTGGCAGAATCTGGCCTAGTGTTCACTGGTGCTTATAAAGCCAGGATGAAGGTTATTTATTCTCAGGATGTGGATGCAATAATCAGGCTTCAACATTTTGGTGAACTTGGTTGATCTTTCTGCTAAAAATTTCTCCAAATGAATTGATCTGGAAGGCTCTTTGTACTTCCTAAGAACAGACTATACGAACAAAGTGTACAATGTACAATGTCAGAGTGTGTGCATTTAGGATCAGTGTTCTAAGAAACATGAAATATCTCATTTTTGAAAATAACCTTGGAAACATTTCCTGGGTTTAATCTTTAATCTCATACCTCATACAGCTGTAACTACACAAAAGTAGAGAGCTGAACAATTAATTACCTGTTAAATTTCAATAATGTAGCCAGCTGCTCTTATTATTTATTTTGATGACTAAATATGTACTACCAAGGTTTATGTGCAGAAAGATATCTCCTACATGTTTTTGGATTGCCTTTTATATCAAGATCTTTTTGAATAGTATGACTATTTTATTAGCTAAAATGAACAAATATTCCTGTCAATTAAAAGAAAAAATTACTTTTCTGAAAAAAGACTTTGGGTCTCTTTTACCTTTCTAGCAAGGCTACTCACCTGAATTTTATATATTATACATCCCTTTTCTATTCCATTTTGATTTGTTTTTTTCCCCCTCGATAGTATTTTATTTTTTTAGAAACTTGTAAAGATAGTTTTTAACATTCATTTTTAAAAAAAAACTTTTGTTCCAAAATTTTCTCTTTCTCCCTCACTTACCTCCTCCCTAAGACAGCAAACAATCTAATATAGGTTAAATATGTGTTACCCTTTTCAACATATTTCCATATTTGTCATGTTGTGCAAGAAAAATCAAACCAAAAGGGGAAAAACATGAGAAAGACACACAAAAAAGGTGAAAATGTTTTGATCAACATTCAGTCTCCATAATTAACTCTTTGAGTGTGATTGATATTTTTCTTGATTTGGAGAAATCATACAGCAACCAGGTTCTAATATTTTGGTAAATTTGGTGGGTCTCTTTACTGACTCCAGATCTGGAGCTCTATTTAAGGAAATCTTGGACTAAAAAAAATTATGGAGTTTTAGATTTATGGAATTTTAGAATTGTAAGGGACTTTAGCAATCAAATAGTCCCACCAAATGCAGAAATATTGGCTACAATATCTGGACTCCACTCAAACACTTCCAATGATTAAGAGGTCACTATTCCTTAAAGGAGCTTTATGCTATAAATTATAAGAATGGTCTATGTGGAAGTCCTTCAACTATTTATAGATAGTTATAAAAAGAAGTCCAATCTGATACCTCATTATGTTATGGAGGTTACCTTGGGTCTTCATTGACAAGTTCTAGAATTTATTTTTTCTTTTTAGTATTTATTAATATCTTTTTGAGACAGCTAGGGGACACAATGGATAGAGCCCTGAATCTGGAGTCAGGAAGGCCTAAGTTCAAATCCAACCTCAGACACTAAGTAGCTATATGAGCCTGAATAAATCACTTAATCCTGTTTTTCTCAGTTTACTCATGTGTAAAATAAGCCGAATGAAATGATGAATCAATCACTCCAGCATCTTTTCCAAGAAAACTCCAAATGAGGTCATGAAAAGTCATATATGATTAAACAACTAAACAACAATAACAATAACAACAACAAATTTTCTTTTTATTACATAACTTTTCAGTAAATAGACCCACCAAATTTACCAAAATGTGAGAACCTGGTTGCTGTATTCATATCTTGAGGATAATTTCCAGTCTGTTTTTTTAAGCGCCAGATTCTATTGGGTCACTAAGTTTATTCCCTGGATATCGGTTAGGTACTTTAGTCAAAGAAGAAATGGTACATCATTTCCTTCATGCCAGGAGGGAACCATTTGTTGAATTACTGCTCCAGTCTCTAATGGGACCCAAGTGGTCTAAAAGAGTTTCCAACTGTATTTCTCTTTTCCTCTTCCTCTTCAAAACATTCTTTGTAACCAAACCAAAAAAAAAAAAAAAAATCACTTCTCTATAATTCACAGACATCAAGAGAGTTTGACAGCAAATGTCATATTCTATGCCCATAGACCCCCACTTCTTCAAAGAAGGGAAAGTAATATATTTTCTCATTTCTTCTTTATTCTCTAAATAAATTTAATTTAATTTAATTTAAACATCAAATATGTTTAAAAACATTTAAAAAATGATGATTCATAATTCTGTTTTGGAACTTTTGTAATTATATTGTATATAGTTTTCCTGGTCTTGCTTACTCATTGTTCCATATTCCATCACATTCATGTGGCACAATTTATTCAGTCATTCTCCTCTGGTAGATCACACCAAATGGGAAAGTCTTAAGTACAGCTTCATCAATAGATGGTCTCTGCTATCCAACTACCAATCTAAGTAAGTCTAGAGAGATTCATCACCATCAGATTGGCTGCAAGGTAATGGATTTTTTGAAGGTGACTGCTCATGAAATAGATAAAAATATATAATGGCTCTCTGTCTTTGGAAGATTACTTTGGAAGCTTTTGGGACAGTTTGTAAACTGTCAGTGAACATTAATTTAGCAGCTGACACTTTAAATGTGAATGTTTTGTTCAAGGACTGAAGTAGATATATACTACTGGAAGGGAAATGAGCCATATCCATATTGCCATTCCTCACTATAAATGAAGCAGAAAACTTGGAGAAGTTGAAGAAAAAAAGGGGGGGAATGGGTTCACCAATTCTCCTTTGAGAGGTAAGTGAAGGAGCTGGCACACTTAGTTCCATCATGTGCCCAGACAGCAAGAAACATCATTTTTGTGGGATATTCAGTCATCTCATTTTATGACACTTGTCATGAGCCTAAGCAGAAAGACCCTCGTGAAAGTAATTGAAGATAATGCCTGTTGCAGAAGAGGAAGAAATAAAAACTTTGTACAGAAAACCTGATAAGACCCTCCAAAACAAATCACTCTGTATTCTATATTTACTTGATAACTTCAAGGAGGGTGCAAGGAAAGAGGCTGAAAAATATACTGGAAAACATTATTCAGGATAAGGAAACGAAAGAGATCCTTAGAAGCTTCACATTTCAGTATTTAAGATGGACAATGGTGGGAAGCTCTTGACCCAAATTTGGGCCCTCATTACCTTTTACCTGGATTGTTGCAGTGGTTTTTTATCGGTATTTCTGTCATTATCCACTACAATCTGTTCTCCAGGAAGCTGTTAATCTTCCTGAGGTACAGGTACTACTACTCTGTTCAAGAATCTTTAGTGATTCTCTTTTAGATAAGGTGATCAAAGACTGAGAGTTAAAAAGTTCCTTAGAGATTGTTTTGGGCTGGGCCTGACTTGAGCCAGTCCCTGGTAATTCACAATTGATATGGGAACAAAACGAGCTGTTTTTCGGTCATTCAACAGTGAACAAAAGATGTACTTAACCTTAGCAGGAGAAGTATATTCAATAAGGATATGAATCGAAGACACCCTAAATTGATTCAGCTGAACAAATCTTTCCTGCCTCAGAGTTGCTCATGATGGAATACCAGGCAAGAATCAGATTGACTAGAGCTTCTTGTGGCTGGTTTGTATCCAGGAGACAAGAAGTGATGTCAATAGCCTGAGAATTTAGTCACCTGAATCAATCATGGCTCAGGGATGGCTTCAATACTTTTTAATAGAAAAATCAATTTAATTTGCATGGAGGCAGGGGTTAGAATATTGCTTTCCATGTAGATATCATTGAATCTATTAACTCTCTTTTCTCTCTTCCCATTTGCTCCTTATGATTCTGGGATGTAGATTTTATTATTTTTTCTATTTTACAGATAAGGAAACTTGGGCAGAGGTCAAGTGACTTGCTGAAGGTGCCCAAAGCTAGTAAAAAAGCTAATCCGAGACAGGATTTGAATTTAGGTCTTCCTGACCTCAGTTCCAATGCTCTATTCACTGTGTCACTAGACTATAATCTTGTGAGCCTCACACAAAATCCGGACAGCATCATTAATCCAAGATCTGAGATGATGGGCAGCAAAGCCTACCTAATAAGGAGAAAAGCATTAAGCAACCTGTCTGACCCAGTCCAACAGTGTTTGAATGCTAGTGTCTGTGAGCAAGGGGATGATTTCACTGGCTATGTTAGGTTTGGCAGTTAACTTTTCAAGGAATAATGAGTATTTCATGTCTGAGGGTACTTACCCAAAAATCTGAGGCAGTGTATGAGAGAATTTGTTTGTATTTGGGTTCTTACTAGTCCTTTTCAGTAAATCATTCTTTCTAAAAGCTAATGGATATTAATTGGTTAAATAACATTGGGGAACTAATCATTAGCAATTGATGTTGAAGTGAATACACCAGAAATGGGATTTGAGCTAATAGCATTAAAAAGACAGCAATCCATCTGTGGTATTCCCATAGATCCTATGGGAACTAACCCTCTTGAGGATATTACACATCAGTTTAAGTATGAGTTGGAAGGACTTTCCCCAGAGTTCATTAGGACAATACTCATCTCTCTGGCAGTGGATAAAACACAGGGCTTGGAGTTAGGAAGACTCATCTTCCTAAGCTCAAATCTGGTCTTAGATACTTACTAGCTATGTCACTTTGAGCAAGTTTCAACCCTCTGTGCCTCAGTTTCCTCATCTATAAAATGAGATGAAGGAGGAACTGGCAAACTACTTCAGTATTCAAGAAAACCTAAGAGTCTGACACAACTGAACTGCATCATGCTTGTCTCTGCATTTGTATTTCCCTTAAGACAAAGTAGACTACTTGAGGGCATGACTATTTTATATTTTGCCTTTATATCCATAGTGACTCTAAGGAATTCAAGAATACCTACCAAATTAAATAAATATAATCTGACATTTTATGACTTAAATAAAATGATAAGTAGATCAGAAATTGGGTTTTAAGAAGAAAGGGATGGAGCCAAGATGGTGTAATAAAGGCTGGACTTTGTCCAATCTCTCCCCCAAACCCTTCCAAATTCCTTTAATGACACTAAATAAATTTTAGAGCATCAGTACAATCCAAAAGACAGAGTAGAACATTTTCCAGCCAAAGGCAACTTAGAAGCTCAGCAGAAAAGTCTGGACATCATGGTGGTGGTCTAGTGTACAGTCCTGGGCCAGGATGAGCCAGTGTAGCTCTGGACCCAGTCTCAGCCCTAGTCCAGGCCAGACCTCTGAATCAGCAGCAATCCTGATGGCTTCCAGACCTCTCAGCCCGGAGATATCAAAGATGACCTGGAAGGTCAGCAGAAAAGGTCTGGATATCCAGGGTGGGAGTCCAGCTGTAATCCCAATGTAGGCCCAGCCCGGCCTGGCCCAGACCCTAGTGTCAGTGAGGCAGGACCTCTGAATCAGCAGCATTGCTGGAGGCTCTCAGCCTGGGGACACCAGGGAAGACTGGGAAGGTCAGTGGAGAAGGTCTGAGACAACAGGGTGGGAGTCTGATGTGCATTCCAGCTACAGTGAGATGGGACACTCCTGATAACTCCAGGGCAGAAAAATTGCTTGTGGTCGGATTCCTAGAAGGATTTCTAAAAAACAGCTGCACAAAATCCTTGAAGCTTGGGACAGTGTAGCTCTATCCTGGAAACAAACTCTACTTTATTTATTCATCTACTCTATCTATCTATATCTATCCATTCATTCATTTATTTGCTTGCTTATTCATTCATTTATTTATTTATTCACTCATTTATTTATTTGTTGGTTGGTTTATTTATTTATTTGTTTGTTTATTTGTTGCTGGAACAATTGGGGTTAAGTGACTTGCCCAGGGTCACATAGCTAGGAGATATTAAGAGTCTGAGGTTGGATTTGAACTCAGGGTGCTCTATCTAATATCTAGTGCCATCAATTTGCCCCCAAAGTCCTACTTTAACAAAGACTTAAAAGCCAAGTAATAGCTAGGAAAATGATCAGAAAAAAAAAAGTTTCTGACCATTTAAAGTTATTATGGTGATAAGGAAGATCAAAACACACATTCAGAAGATGATAACAAAGTCAGAGCTCCTACATCTAAAGCCTCCAACAAAAATAAGAATGGGTTTAGGCCATGTAAGAGCTCAAAAGGGTCTTTGGAAATTAAATAAGAGAAATGGAGGAAAAATTAAGAATTCAGAGAGATGCAAGAGAAAATACAAAAAGCTAATGAGGAGGAGAATGCCTTAAAAAGATAAATTGGCCTATTGGAAAAGGAGATCCAAAAGCTCATTGAGGAAAATAATTCCTTAAAAAATAGAAGCGAGCAAATGGAAGCTTTATGAGAAATCAAGATACAATAAAGTAAATCCAAAAAAAAAAAAAATGAAAAAATAAACAAATGTGAAATATCTCATTGGAAAAATACCTGGCCTGGAAAATAGATTCCGAAGAGTTAATTTAACAATGATTGAGCCACCTGAAAGTCATAATCAACAAAAAGAGCCTGCATATCATCTTTCAAGAAATTATCAAGGAAAATTGTCCTGATATTCTAGAACCAGAGGGTAAAATAGAAATTGAAAAAATCCATGGATACCTTCTGAAAGAGATCCCAAAATGAAAACTCCCAGGAATATTATAGCCAAATTCCAGAACTCCCAGGTCAAGGAGAAAATATTACAAGCATTCAGACAAAAACAATTCAAGTCTAGTGGAGCCACGGTCAGGATATTACAAGATTTAGTAGCTTCTACATTAAAGAGTCAGAAGGCTTGAGATATGATATTCCAGAGAGCAATGGAGCTAAGATTGCAACCAGTAATCACCTACCCAGTAAAATTGAGTATAATCTTTTAGAGGAAAAGGTAGTAATTCAGTGAAACAGAGGATTTTCAAGCATTCATGATGAAAAGACCAGAGCTGAATGGAAAATTTGATTTTCAAATATAGGACTTTGGAGAAGCATAAGAAGGTAATTAGGAAAGTGATATCATAAGAGACTTAATAAAGTTTATCTATTTATATTCCTACATGGGAGGATGATACTTGTAACTCATTAGAAAGTTCTCATTATTATAGCAGTTAGAAGGAGTATATATAGACAGAGGGCATGATGTGAGTTGAATATGAAGGGATAATATCTTTTTTAAAAAATGATGAAATTAAGGGGTGAGAGAAGAATGTACTGGGAGAAAGGGAAAGGGAGAAGTGGAATGGTATAAATTATTTGCCATAAAAAAAGAGGCAAGAAAAAGCCTTTACAGTGGAGGGGAAAAGGGAGAGGAGAAGGTGAGTGAGTGAACTTTACTCTCATCAGAATTTGTTCAAATAAAAAATAACATACATACTCAATAGGGGTATAGAAATCTATCTTACCCTATAGGAAAATAGGAGGGGAATGGTGTATGCGAACTAAGGGAAGGTGATAAAAAAGAAGATGCAGTCAGGGAGAGTGCTTAATCACAAAACGCTTTTAAGGAGGGACAAGGTAAAAGGAGAGAGAGAATAAATGGGGGAAGATACAATTAGCAATAGTAATTATTAAAAAAATTGAAGCAAATTTCTCTTATAAGACCACATTTTTCAAAGAAAAGGAACTGAGTCAAACTTATAAAAAAATAAGAGCCATGCCCTAATTGATAAATGATCAAAAGATATGATCTGTGCCCAAAGGGCTGTAAATTCATGCATATTCTTTAACCTAATAACAGGCATGAGTACCAAAAGAGATTCAGAAAAAGTAAAACAAAATAAAAAAGCAGCAACAACAACAACAAAAGAAAAATGACCTATATGTATAAAAGATACTCATAGCCGTTCTCAGGACAAAACATTGGAAATTGAAGGGATGCTCATCAATTGGGAAATGGCTCAATAAATTGTGGTATGTGCTTGTGATAGAATATTATTGTTCTCTGGGAATTGATGAGCAGAATGCTCTCAGGAAAAAAAAAAAAAAAAAACACCTGGAAAGTCCTCCATGAAAAAAGTAAAATATACTGCATACAAAGCAATAGCAATATTCTGGAATGACCAACTATAAATGACCTTGCTGTCCTTAGTATACAATCATTCACAACTACTCTGAAAGATTTATGGTGAAGACTCCTATCCATACCTAGAGAAGGAAATGATTGTGTCTGAATACCGACTGAAGCATTCTCTCTCTCTAAACCAAAACAAACAACAACAACAACAACAACAACAACAAAAACAAAACTGGAAGAATAATATAAATGAGAACATATGATATTTAATTGAAACAACTCCATCCTGAACTATCTTAACAACTAATTGCTAATAAAAAAAATAATAAATAGTATTTAGGTAGCTCTCTAAGGTTTGTAAAACTCATTTGATTCTCATAATAATTCTGTAAAGTGGATGGCATTATTATCCCTATTTTATAGATGAGGAAACTGAGGTTTGAAAGGTAAATTACTTGTCCAAGGTCACACAGCTAAGTGTCTGAGGCAGAATTCAAATTCACATCTTTCCAATTCCCACATTCTGTATTCTATTCATTGTACCATATAAATGCCTCATTTTCCTCATGGGAAAAATGGGAAATGGTTAAAAGAAATGACATTGACACTAATTATACAGTAATTTTATATAGCAGTTAAACAATCTAAGTAAATCGCTGAAAAAGAGAGACCAAAAGAGCTTATGATACACCTACCTTTGAATATATTTAACCGAATTGACCAGTGGAAAGAAATTGTGGCCAAAGGCAAGAGCAGTTTAAAATATAAACTAATTTATAAAATCTTATGAAGAAAGATGATGAATAATTATGAGCAGTACCACCTCATTAAGCAAAGGGAAGCAGTGGAGTTTAAAGAAAGATATCCAAATAAGCAAAGTCATATCTAGGGAATTTAAGGACAAGAACAGAAGGAGAAAACAAACAGAAAAAAAAATATTGATAGAGATTATTATAACAAACTCTTTTCCTTATCAAGGACAATGGAGTCACCACAATGTGGACTTTTTACATCAACCCTGAATGTGGTTTTAAGGGAGATAGACATGTCACTAAAGAGAAGAAAGATGGGGAAAGTAGCCAGATTAAACCAAATACTTATAGATGAGAACCATATTGGAAGCAACATAATGGTGAGAATGTTGAAAGATAGATTCACTCTTGTGCCACAGTTCCCTTTTGATGTCCTGACCTAGTTTCCCCATTTTCCTATCTGCCTCAGGCTATAACCTTTCCCTCTTAATGTTTGATGAGATGAAGGTCTACCTCAATTGCTCTGCCCCAAAACCCCATGCTATAATCATTCCCTCTTAAATGGTTGATGAGATAAAGGTTTTATATCTTTAGGCTATAATCATTCCTTCTTAATGTTTGACAGGATAAAGGTCTATCCATTTTAGACATCAATAGAATATCAGTAACCTCTCCAATACTTTCCTCCATTGTGTCATCCTAGGGGCCTCCCCCCATTAGGTTATCCCCAACCAGGTACCTCCCCCATTATGTCACTGTTCTTGTTATCCTATAAAAGAGTCTTGCTGTCTAATGCTCAATGATGGATTCTTTGAGATGATAATCTCATCCAACCCTGGGACCAAGATTTATCTGGTCCCAGTATATCTCTCCATTTAATAAACAATTTAATTGGTCTCTAATCTCTCTCTTGCTCACAAGATATTATGAGACCCAATGATATGGAAAAACCTTATTAATACCAACAAAGAAAATTTTTAAAAAATGACATAATGAGCTGGAAAAAAGGAAATGGCAAACCATTCTGGTATCTTTGCTAAGAAAACTCCAGATAGGGTTGTGAAGAGTTGGACTTGACTGAAAATGACTGACAAACAACAATAATGATGCACACATCAAAACTGATTTATCATTATGTACGCTGACTAGTGCAATTCAGACACTAAATCAGATTTACCTTCATCAATGCATGTAATCAAACTTTATTAATTTAAGGCATGCAATTATCAATTTGACAATGAAAGTATGAGTCCCTCTAGAAACAAATGACTAACCTGATTCCTAGAACTCCCATTAATCATGACTCACACTAGGGAACACAACAAAGTTTCCCCACTGCCCAGCCAGAGGCTTTACTTCTGCCTTTGAGGTGGTCATCTGGCAAATCTTCATCAATTAGCGCTGCCTTGAAGCAAACAGGAGATGCTGAGTATCAGCTTTCAGGAAAACAAGAGGAGATTTAGGGAGATGCAGAGCAGGCTGACAACTGGGACTTCTGGCTGATTTCTAGCTAGGGTGTTAGCTGATTACATTCAGGTTCTTATTGGGGGTCTATTACCTACTTAATTTACCATGTAATTCAATTGGTAGGTGGTTTTATATGAGCTATTGATAAAATTGTTTACAATATTTTCTCATTCTCTCTCTCCTATCTGAAGATTCATATATGTTTTTCAATTGTTTATTACTTTTTTATTTTTTTACTGGGGCAATTAGGGTTAAGCGACTTATCCAGGGTCACACAGCCAGGAAATGTTAAGTGTCTGAGGTCAGATTTGAACTCAGGTCCTCCTGACTTCAGGGCTGGAGCTCTATCCACTGAGCCCTCTAGCTGCCCCTTTTCAATTATTTATGAAACACACACAAGTTGTTTTGAAAAAAAAAAACAAAACTATATTATGAAAGTGCTTATAATATTATTGAAAAAGAGCTGACAGAAAAAATAATTCAACTGCTAAACAACTCAATCACAAAATGGAAGCTTATAATAAATTGGAGTCAGTTATGCTAAGTTAACATATTTATTCTTACTACACCAAATAACTCATTTAATTTTTTTCAGTCTCACTTTTCTC
This sequence comes from Antechinus flavipes, assembly GCF_016432865.1. Taxonomy (NCBI): domain Eukaryota; kingdom Metazoa; phylum Chordata; class Mammalia; order Dasyuromorphia; family Dasyuridae; genus Antechinus; species Antechinus flavipes. The sequence continues at coordinate 205,840,598 of NC_067402.1, forward strand.
ATCTATAAATGAACATTATTGACCTTGGCTATCATATCTTGCTGCTTGATAAGTAAATCCAGTACTTACTAAGATATTTTCCTTTTCTTTCTCATGGCATTTGATTTATACCAGTTAAACTTCTATACCAAACTATTAAAGCCTAATCTGTCCTTTCCTTCATCAAGTTTCTATTTTTCAACATTCATAAGAATAGTAATGGAGACTGATTTCCTTGATATTGGTAATTCCTTAATGGGGAAATTGTCAATTTCCTACCTCTTTGGCAACTTAGAGACTTACAGAATTCCAGAGAGAGCCCTGAGGGGTCAAATTACTTTCCCATAGTAATTCATTCAATATGTGAGAATGGCCTTCTAGCCACTATCCCAGGGTGCTGTTCTTTAGCATCAATATTTAATTTAAATAGGACACTTTGAGTTATTTTAATCGTCGTTATCTTTTTTTCCATTTTTATTCTTACTTTTAGCTCTGTATCACATTTGATCTTTGCTCTCTCCAGTCAGTGGCTGACTCTATACAGTCAGCTGATTCAGGAATGACTCCCACATCAGTAACAAGTTATTTCTTGTCTATTAAAATATAATCAGTTTCATTTTTTTCCAGGGCTCTTTGGTGAACACCATGTCAAATTTTATTTCTCAAAGAAAGTATTCATGATGTATAGGCATGGGGTTTCTGCACAGTCTACAAATCTTTGACCTCTCTCATGCCTTCTATCACCCTGAGCTATATTTTCTTTCTTTTTTTCCCTTTTGCTTAGTAATTTCACCTTTACATTAGAGTCATCAAATATGAAAGTATATCGTTATTTAATTTTGAAGATCTTATTTATTTTGTTTTTTTTTTGGTAGAGTTTCTCTACTTATTCATCTACAACAGATAGCTTTGGTATTAGCTATTATTATTATTATTTATGATTTTTTTTGTAAACATTTCTTAGGAGTACAGTTTAACATGACCAAATGTCCCATAAAACAATGATTCTTAATTTTTTTTTTCGCTTCTATATGTAACATAAAACAAACTCTTTTATTTGGCTTTCCAAAAGAGACATTTTTAACAATGCTGCCATTTAGTTGTAACTTTTGGTTTTCTGGCCTCCTTTTCAAAATTGATGTGATCTAGTCTCTCCAGGAGAAAGTTCATTTGCTCATTGAACAAGGTTTTCACATTTAGAGTACTGACAGTTAAGCTGATATTCATAGAGAACTGAAAAAAAAATGATATAGTTATTAGACAAGAAGCAGCTCAAAATTGACTCTTTTTCTTATCAACAAGATCTGACCCTCTTCCTAACTTCCCTATTGCTGCAGATGTTACTGCCATTTTTCCAACCTATCATCCAAACTTTACACTTCCCAATCATTTCCCCTTTTCTTTCTTATGTTTTCAGTATCTTTATCCTATTAAAAATTATTGAGGATCTCTCCAAAGAGTTTTTGTTTATCTGGATTATATTTATAGACATTTACCATATTGAAAATAAAAACTATTTTTGAATTTGTAGACCCTCTAAAAGAGTTTCAGAGATCCCCAGGATTCTCTAGACTATACTTTGAGAACCAGTGGTCTAGACTTTAGAAAGTAATGGAAAAATATTAATAATTTAGATTAAACTTATAGATATACATTTTTGTAGATATATGTATATGTGTATACATTGCCATGTGCCATCAGTTGCGTCTGGATAACACTTCCAGACTCTCACCCTCACACTGTCACCAGCCTAATTCAACTTTTGTCCGGACCAATTTAATAACCTCCTAATTGTTCTACCTGTTGCCAGTCTCTCCCTGACTCTAATTCAGTCTTCATCTACCTACTGAGAAAATCCTCTAAAAGCACAGTTCTAGTCATATCTCTTTCTTGCTGAAAATATTACCATGCCTCACTATTGCCTATCTAAAAGGTTGCATATATATAATGTTACATATGTATATGTAATACATAAACTATATTATGTAAACACCTATAGTATATTATATTTAACAGCATATACAATATACAAATATATTATGTATTATGTTATATATTATAAATTATATCATATATTATAACATTATATAAGATATCACATAATAATATATATTATAATAATATCATTATATTATATATTCTGTATAAATAAAATATTATAAATATAAACTACATAAACTAATATAAATACTATAAAACTATACTACATATATACTACAAATATATATATTTATGTATAATATATATATACTACAAAACTAAATAAAATACACTATGTAAGATAAATATATATTGTATATAATATATACATAGATACATGTGAGTACATATCCATATGTATATGTGTGTCTGTATATCTATATGAAGTGGCTAGATGGCTCAGTGGATAGAGAACTAGATCTGAAGTCAGAAAGACTCTTTCTGAGCTCAAATCACGTCTCAGACACTTACTAGCTATGTGACTCTGGGCAAATCATTTGCCTCAGTTTCCTCATCTGTAAAATGAGCTGGAGAAGGAAATGACAAACCACTCCAGGACCTCTGCCAAGGAAATCCAAAATAGGATCATAAAGAGTTGGTTATGACTGAAATAACTGAACAACAGTGAAATATATATATACACACATATACATGTACATTAAGAATGTATTGGAATCAGCTGCTAAAATATCAGTGTGATCATTTATATTTTAAAAAATGCTGTAAATCATGACTTGATTTATTATTTTATTGATTGTCTAGACCAGTGGTTCCCAAACTTTTGTTTTCAGTATCTTTATCCTATTAAAAATTATTGAGGAGTTCTCCAAAGAGTTTTTGTTTATCTGGATTATATTTATAGACATTTACCATATTGAAAATAAAAACTATTTTTGAATTTGTAGACCCTCTAAAAGGGTTTCAGAGATCCCCAGGATTCTCTAGACCATACTTTGAGAACCAGTGGTCTAGACTTTAGAAAGTAATGGAAAAATATTAATAATTTAGATTAAACTTATAGATATACATTTTTATAGATATATGTATATGTGTATATATTTACATGTGTGTATATTTACATGTGTGTATATATATGAATGTATACATTTTGAGAGCTGGTTGTAAAACATTTATCTACACACTGAAGTATATGTGGCTTTTGAGATCTTGGACAATATTATTTCAACTAGATGGTACAGTGGATAGAGCACTGAGCCTGAATATGGAGAATCAGAAAAAGCCTTTTGGAGGAGGTTGCACTTAAGATGAAATTTGAAGAAAGCTAAGAATTCTAAAAGGTTGTGAGATAGGATAGTCTCAGACTGTGCAAAGGCATTCGTGATGTCATGAACAGAGAAATAGGTTCATATGTATAAAGGAGAATAATAAGTAATCAACCTGGAAAGATAAACTGGTTCTAAATTGTAAAGGACTTTTTTATCCTTGATAAAATTGTTTAGTCAATGAAGCTTTATTTTAGTAGGGAAGTAACATTATCATTTTTGAGCTTTAAGAATATTAATTTGACTACCCTATGGTAGATGGATTGGAGAGGTTCAAGACAGGGTACAGACCCCAATAAGCCAAATGAGCAATAATTAGGGCCTGCACAAGGATGATGGTGGTGAGAATAGTGAGAGGAAGATGGAGATAAACAGAAGGAATAGGCAAGAATCAAGTTCCTTTTCCTCCCTTTCGCCACATTTTAAAATCCCTTGATATCATTCTCTGTTCTCTCTTCCTTTACTCGAGCCTTTGATGAAGAGGTAATCTTTCTCTTCACCAAGGTCATCCTACTACATATATTCTTGATTCCATCCCCTCTTATCTAGCAGATTTCTGTGACATATCCCTACTTTCAAATCTTCAGTATCCTGGTCTCCATATCCCCTGGCTCTTTCCCCACTACCCACTTGGGAAGAAAGCCCAAGTTTCTTCCATTCTGAAAAAAAATTCTCACTATATCCTAGAATCTCCTCAAATATCATCCTATATCTATTCTCCCTTTCCTAGCCAAACTCCTAGAAAAAAGCTTTTTATATCCATTGCTTCAATTTCCTTTTCTTTTATTTATTTTGTGCCCTTGCTACTCCTTGGCAGCCCTGTCTCTTGACCTTATTGCTCAATTGAAATTGCTCTTTCCAAAGTTAGAATGATTTCTTGATTGCCAAAAGTAATATTTTTTTTTTTTTCTGAAGTGTCATTCTTCACGTTTGCAGAACCAGATACTGTTGGCCATCCTTTCCTCCTGGATTTTCTTTTTTCTTCTCCAGGACTGTTTGACTTGATGTCCCTGACTCTTCCTCTTACCTATCTGATTACTCCTTCTCAGTTTCCCTCACTAGTTCTTCATCCATATCACCAATGGTGTACTGGTATTAGTTCTCTGAAAACTTTTACATTTAACCTGCATTGACATTTTCTCCATCACTTAAGTCTAGATAAATAACAAAACAATAAATTAAACCCAGCTTATCAAAATCAGTATCTACTGATTTCTGGGGTATAAAATGTTCATGGTGAAAATTTAAGTCAGATTTCTCCGGCTGATTTGAATTGATTTCAGCATACCCCTGCATATCATTCCCCTAACAATAGTTATAGTCCTATATCTCTTCTCTCTTTACACTCTCACTTGGCTTTGGATGATTTAATTATTATGCCTTCTGCAGATGACTGTCATATCCATGTGAAACCTCTCTTAGTTTTTTCAAGTTTCTTATCTGTAAAATGAGGATGATTATAGCACCTATTTTACAGGGTTAAGGATCAAATAAGGTAATGTAGGTAAGACATTTTATAAACCGTAAAGTGCTATTTGATAGCTATTAAAAATCATGTTTGCTAATGACCTGATAACTGTTTTAATGGCTTTATTTTTTTTCCCCAGTTAACAAAATGATTTGCATGCAGCAGAAAAAAGTGAGAAAATGACTCAACAGGACTAATTTCTTCCTCCTGTACAATTTTGGTAAAATATGGAAAATTTTGTGGATAATTTTGAATAAAATAAGGAATTAGAAGGTAGAAAGGAGAAATATTGGATTAGCCATTTCTGTTAAAAATATTTCAAAATGCCTTGTCACAAAGAAACAAACAACCTCATTGTAGTTAGAAGGACCTTGAAATGGGTATTTCTTCCCTTCTCTTTATACTTTCTTTTTAATGTGCAGACTTTTCCTTTTGGACAGTGAACTCGGTGAGGGCAGGGACTGCCTTAGGCCTTTCTGCATATCTCCAGGGCTTAGCTCAGGGTCAGTTGTAGCTGGTACTTCAGAAATGTTCACTGATTTATCCACTTTCTCTTCAGGAACTAATATTTATTTTTCTTAAATAATAATTTTTTTTGTTATCAGAATATTTACAAAGATAGTTTTCAACATTCACCTCTGCAAAACCTTGTGTTCCAAATTTTTCTCCCTTCCCCAACCCCTACCCTAGACAGCAAGCAATCCAATATATGTTAAACATGTACAATTCTTCTATACATAGTTCCACAACTGCCATGCTGCCACAAAAAAATCTGATCAAAGAGGGAAAAAAATGAGAAAGAAAACAAAATGCAAGCAAACAACTGTTGTAATATGGGAGCCACCTGATAGTGGCTGCTGGCGATTCAACCCTGACCTGCAGAATGGAACTCCTCTTGTAAGAGGAGGATACAAGGAGACTAAGAGGCATTGCTGTTCTCTGACCTCTCCGACTGTGAGGCTGTTCTCTGACCTCTCTCCTCTTCCCTCTGCCTCCCTTTTATCTCATTCCCGCAACACCTGTGTCAGCAAAGGCTGCCCTGCAACTCCTTCAGATGCTATGATTCACAGCTGTGGAGGCTCTCGAAGAATTGACCTGTCCCTTAACAAACAACAACAAAAAAGAAGAAAATGCTATGTTGTAATCCACTCTCAGTTCCCACAGGCCTCTTTCTGAGTGTAGATAGCTCTCTTAATCACTCAATCATCTCATTGTTGAAGAAAACCACATCCACCAGAACTGATCATCATATAGTATTGTTGTTGAAATATATAATGATCTCCTGGTTCTGTTCATTTCACTCAGCATCAGTTCATCTAAGTCTCTCCAGATCTCTCTGAAATCATCCTGCTGGTCATTTCTTACAGAACAATAATATTCCATAATTTATTCAGCCATTCTCCAATTGATGAGCATCCACTCAGTTTCCAGTTTCTTGCCATTACAAAAAGGGCTGCTACAAACATTTTTGCACATATGAGTCCCTTTCCCTCCTTTAAGATTTCTTTGGGATATAAGCCCAATAGAAACACTGCTGGATCATCCTTTGGGCATAGTTCCAAATTGTTCTCCAGAATGGTTGGATCATAACTCCATCAACAATGTATTAGTGTCCTTTTCCCCACACTCCCTCCAACATTTGTCATTATCTTTCCTGTCATCTTATCCAATCTGACAGGTGTGTAGTGGTATGATAAAATTGTATTAATTTGCATTTTTCTGATCAATAGTGATTTAGAGCATTTTTTCATATAACTAGAAATGGTTTTAATTTCTTTGTTTGAAAATTGTTCATATGCTTTGACTATTTATCAACTGGAGAATGGCTTATATTCTTATAAATTTGAATCAATTCTCTATGTTTTTTAGAAATGAGGCCTTTATCAGAATCCTTGGATATAAAATTTTTTTCCCTAGTTTTCTGCTTCCTTTCTAACTTGTGTGCATTGGTTTTGTATGTACAAAACCTTTTTAAATTTAGTATAATCAAAATGATCTATTTTACATTCCTAGGTTCTTCTTTAGTATTTATTTGTAAAGGGTAAAGGTGGTCAAACTTAGAAACTTGACATCTTAATTAAATAAATTAATCACAAATAAGGATTAAAGGGCTTTAGGCCATTTGGAAAAAAGGATCAGGGAGGGAGTGAGGAAGGGAAGAAGAGAGAGAGAAAGGAAGGGAGGGAGGGAAGGAAGACATATTTATTAAATACTTATTATGTATGAGACAATTTCTAAGTGTTTTACAAACATTATTTCATTTGATCCTTATAACTCTGGCAGGTAAGATGTTATTTTTATTTTCACTTACAGTTGAAGATATCTGAGGCTGGATTTGAACTCATGTCTTACTGACTCTAGATCCAGTGCTCTATCTATTATGCTATGTAATTGCTTCTGTGGTACTATGCAGTAAAAATATCCTGTGATTAATTTGAAAGAATCTTAGCCACATTCCCTTAAAAAAGTAGCAAACTAGTTTGGAGCCAGTTAGTCAAGTGGTTAAATCCGGTGGGGATGGATTCTTGGGAGAGAATTTTCTTAGTGGGGAAGGAGAGAGTTTCTCTTTTTCTCTCTTCTCTTTTCTCTTTTACCCCCTTCCTCAAGCCCACTGGCTTAATCACAATTAGATATATTAAAAATATGCTACAAAGAAAAAGAATTCAGGAGTGTATAAAGTAAGAAATGGGCAATCCACCTAGGGCAGTCATCCCAGTTGCCTGTGGATGATGAAATTAGTAACTTCCTGGTCCTCCCATTGCATGCTCCTCCTTCATGTTCAAAAAGGGTAGAAAACTCCTCCTTTGGGGAGAAGTTAATATTAATTAATTTATTAGGCATGCATTTTCAGTTCTTGTAATTACCTTTCATTACTTCTTGTTTTTGGTTGATTTTTATCAGTTTTTCAGTTTAGTGGCTCAATATATTGTTTTGTACAACAAACTTGGCCAGTTGGCATGATCTTTCTCTAAGATAAATAAAAGGGGGACATTGTACAAAAATATTTATAGCAGCTCTATATGGTGGCTCAAGTTAGAAATTGAGGGAATGCCCATCAATGGGGGAATGGCTGAACAAATTGTGGTATATAAATGTAACAGAATACTATAATTTTATAAGAAATAATGAACAGCATGATTTCAGAAAAAGCCTGAAAAGATGTACATGAGCTGATCAAAATGAAATAAGTAGAACCAGGAGAACTTTGTACACAGTAATGGCAATAATGTTTGAAGAAGAATTATGAATAACTTGAATAGTCACAGCAATACAATTATCTAAAGACTCGTGATGAAAAATACTCTTCATGTCCAGGAAGAGAACTGGGGACAGCCAAACAGCAACAACAACACATCAAAGACAAGGTGTTGGATAGCTCTCTTTGTAACAAAGATACTTAAGTGGGAAAAATAATGATGATGATGGTCAGTCATCATATTTTTAAAAGATTTAAAAGATGGTCCATCTGAAACATACCCCAATAAACCCTTCTAAATTGAAAAACACTTGCAAAATTATTAATTAAAAACATAAATAGGATTGATTGCAGCTCATGTTTCAGATTAAATTTATCATTCAGTAAAATTTCTTACAACTTCTTTTAGAGCCAAAGTTTAGAATATATTTATGCTCATTTTATGGTACATAGAAGATAGATTTACCATTTTGGAGACTTATTCATTATATCTGTGAATGCTTTGTGAGAGGCAGAATAGTAGAATGGATAGGGCTAGATTTGGAGTCGAGAAGAATTCACTTTTCCCATGCTTTCTGCTTCAATGACTAGGACAAGTCATTTATTCTCTGATTCACTTAAGGTAATTTTCTAAGAAATTAAGTTGTTGGTAAAGAGTATTTACACCCTGGGAGTTGCCTCAACTTACAAAACCACAAATTAGGACCCATTTCCCCCCAAAAGAATTTTTTTCATTCTTTGATGAGGAATGCAACTCCCAATTATAACATTATTATAATATTGTTCCTAAAGAAAAATACAAGCTATGTTTTTTAAGGAAAACATTGCAATAAAAGCAGACCCTACTTTAAAAAATCAATCAGTAAGTTTTTATCAAGCACCTACTATGTGCTAGATGCCTTGCTTAGTGATGGGGATATAGAAAGAAAAATGAAGTGTTCAGTGTCCTCATAAACATATTGTGGGTATATAGAGATTCTTTTATTTTTTACTGACTGAAAAGAAGGGAAAGGTGCCTTTTAGCAAGAAATATATGTATACACATATATTTACATATATATCCTATATATATGGCACAGTGGATAGAACACTGGCCCTAAAGTCAGGAGGATTTAAGTTCAAATTCGACCTCAGACACTTAACACTTCCTAGCTGTGGGACCTTGGGCAAATCACGTAACCCCAATTGCCTCAGCAAAAAAAAAAAAAAAAAAAAGAAAGATATATAGCCTTCAATTTTGACTTCAATTTAGACTAGAGATTTTATAGGTGTGGAGAACATCCAGGATCAAACTCTCTCTATTTTTGCAGTTTGACACTTGCTCTGAAACTTAAAAGTCTTAAAGAGTTACCTAGAGTAGAAGTGTCAAACTTGTAGCAAACCAGATGAAAATGTAATTGGGAAATGTTTAACAAAATAAATAAAAATATAATGCAGCACAAATAATGTTAATTTGTGATTTTGTTAATCAAAATGGCACTTAGAGGATGCATTTCTAGTTGAATTTGATACCACTAACTTTGCATACTTAAAAGTGCAAATGACTTTCCTAGGGTCACACAGTAAAAGCAATAGAACCAGGTCTTCCTGGTTTAGAGACCAATTCTCTATTCATTGTGGTTGTTGTTTAGTCATGTACGACTGACTTTACATAATCCCATGGGGTTTTCTTGGCAAAGATACTGGAGTGTTTTGCATTTTCTTCTCCAGTGCACCCCCATTTTACAGATGAGCAAGTGAAGAAAACAAGGTTAAGTAAATGTCTGGAGCCACATTTGAACTCCCATCTCCCTGACTCTAGATCTGGTTGCACCTAGCTGCTCCTTCTATTCATTGTACCATGATGCTTCTCGGAGAGCAAGAGGAACAATTCCAGCTAAGTTGGGCTTGGTATGCACACAGATTTTTGAAGTAACACCTCCCTCTTAATCATATAAGTGGATCACTTGCATGTACACATTTCTTTTAATTCTGGCATCAGCAAAGAAAACGGGATAAAGTGAGAAGATGACTGAATTCAATGTTTTCTGAAGGAAATTGTTTCTCCTCTTTTCACCCGTATTTTCCACTGACTTTTAGCAAGCCCTGATTCATCATCTGGCTGGTGGCAACAGTGATGAAATCTCAGCATCTGTGGAGAGAGTTCTACACTTGAGGCATTTACTCCATTCATTGTCACACCAGGGAACTTGTGCACTGAGACAGATCAAAGAAATAAAGTTCCGAATAGAGGTGCACAAAGATGAAGTTATATAGGAATTTTGCATTTTGCATTTAGTCTTCCCTTGCATATTGTAGATATTCAATCTGTATTTATTGATTAGAATGATTGATTAGAAGAATGAATGAATGAATGAATGGATAGATGGATGGATGAATGATGAATATATGGTCCATTTTTGAATACATTAATAAAAAGTTGGCAGTAATATAGATCATTCAGAATGAAAGAAAATCCCTTAGCCAATTACATTTAGCTTTACAATGATTATTAATATATGTAGAGTAGACCCTTTGGTTTGGGGAATTCCTAACCTTTTAAATGAAAAAAGTGAAGTTGAATTGTAAATGTCAATATAGAAAGTCCTGGTACATTTACTATTTTTACTTCATTCTGACTTTGCTCAGAATTTTCCATTTCTCCCTTCTCTATTAGAAAGATCACCTTGCAGACTGGTTCAGACCACCTGACTAAGATTCACTGAGTAAATTTTGTAGAACAATATTTGTTTTTGCATACCTTCTTTGAATGGTGGAAGGGAAGGAAGTGATTTGGTTTATAAACCAAACTTGCTATAAAACTTGCTGTCAGAGAAGCTGATTTGGTTGATTGTTTGTGCTCCTACACTAGTATGGTGAGCCTTCAGGAGCAGGAGAACAATCAGGCTGTCTAACGGAGAGGCAGCAGTCAAAACTCCCATCATGATCAATAGGGGTCAGGCCATGAATGGTCATTGTACTTCTTGCCTGAATGAGATAGGGGAACCCAGTTTCAAAAATAGAATAAAACAAAATAATGACTTACTTTGTTGTTAATGTTGTGGGTCCTTCGTTTTTGAAGAGAACCAATGACATGGATAATGTCTTGATTTTTGAGTGAATTGGATTTAAGAGTCATCTCTCTTTTCAAGTCATCAAAGTGCAGTGGCAGGAGAAAAGCCAGGTGAACTGATGATAGCCCAGGTTGCAGAGAATGAAGTTTTCAGTGCTCTAAGTGCCCCACAATGCCTACTTCATCCCCCTTCGTGATCATTGGGACAAATGGTTCTCTTTCTCCCTTTTCACTGGGGGAAGCTTCCATGCTTGGGATAGATGTACCCTAATTGACCAATGGTTTTGAGGCCTGTTTTAAGACAGCACCTACTTGACTATTGATTAACTAGAAGAAAAAATAAACAACAAAGTCCTGAAAAATAACTTTATAACCTCCTTAATTCCCTGCTCAAAATACTTCAGTAGCTCTTCCATAAGACATAAATTTCCTTACCTTTTTATTGAAGATCTCTCACAGCGGAGCTCCAATTTATGACTTAGTCACATTACTCTACTTCACATACTTTTTATGTTAGCCAAACTTGACTTAGCTATTCCCCAAATCCCATATTCTATCTCTATATATTCACACAAGCCTTCTCGTATGACTAGAATATATCCTACTTTGTTTCAGCTCCTCATAATATTTCTTTTCCTTCTCAAACAATCCAGTATTCATTCATCTTTGTTCATATTGTATCCCAATCTGTCCCTTTCCCAACAGAATAGTTTGTTTTTGTCCTTCGTTCTTTTGAAAACTGTGACATCTGGGAAGGGATGCCATGATATGAAAATTAATTTGATTTAGGCGAGGGAGGGTTGTGCAAAGTCACCAGTCTCACTTCTTCCTTCAGAGTCATCTGGGTCTGGTGGCAAGATACAGATAGGACAATTGGAGATGATCCTGAATTTACTGTGAGACCTTGGCCATTTTAAGCTAAGGTCTTTAGCAGGTTTCAATTTGACTGAGGCAATGTCCATACAGCTAAGTAAGAAAAGTAAAGTTCTTTGAGGGTAGGAATTATCTCCCTTTTGGTCCTTGTATGTCTGTGGCTTAGCCCAGAGCTCTAAAAGTAGTAAAAATTGAATATTTAAAAAAATGAAATAAAATATCAATCAGAACTTGAAGCAAATATTTGCCACTAATGATTCACCTCCCAGACATTGGTTATATTTCTCATTTCCCTTCATGTACTCTATAATTCAGCCATACTTGCTGTATCTCATAGATGACAATTATCACAGGACTTGGAGCTTTTTCACTGGTTCTCATGCTTGGAATGCTTCCCCTCTTCAACTCCACTCCTGGATTCTTTCGAAACTCAGCTCAAACTCTGCCTTCTGCCAGCGGCCTTTCTCTATCTTCTTATTCCATATCTTCTCTCTGAGATTATCTTTCATATAGGTCTCCTGTAGGTAGGATTATTAATATGTTTTTTCTCCATTAGCATGTGCACTAATTAAAGGCAGAGATTGTGTTTTTGTTTATGTATCCCTATCAGTCAGCAAGATAACTGCTATATAATTAAGTGCAGCACAGTAGATACAGTGCTGGATGTGGAATCAGGAAGATTTGTCATTGTGAGTACAAATCTCATCTCAGATACTTACTAGCAGTGGGACTCTGTTTAGAGTCATTTGATCCTGTTTGCCTCAAAACCATTCCTGTATTTCTGTCAAGAAAAGCCCAAATAGGGTTATGAAGAGTTGGATATGACTGAAAAAAAAAGCCTAAATAATAATAACAAATACCTACTTCTTTACTAAGTGACTGATATGTCTCTTTCTCAGGCTTGTGATTTGTTTATCAAATTTCTCCTTTATTTCCTCTTTCTATCAGGATGATCTGTAATGTGCTATAAAAACAAAATCACTTCTGTTCCTTCCCTTGTTGACCTTCACCCAAATACTTCTTGTCATTTTTCCTTCTTCTAGTTCCTAGTTTCCCTCATATGAATGTACCTCCATGTTATAAAAAATGTTCTCAAAACTTAGAGAAGTTTTAAGGTATGAAAGCTACTTCATCTCTTCCTCTCATCCCTTTCTACTTATTTTACTTATTTCTTTGGAATGAGATATTGCCATCCAAAACCATGATACAATCAAGGATTTTTTCACCACCATGTTTCACTGATATATATTAAGCCAAATTTGCCTCCTATTAAGATCCATAGGGCAACCAAGTCATTCAATGGTTCAAATTCAATTTTAGACATTTCTACCTATGTTTCCCAAGGCAAGTCACTTAATCCTCTTCACCTCAGCTTCTTCAGTTGTAAAATGTGTTGAAGAAGGAAACCATTCCTGTATCTTTGCCAAGAAAATCCCAAAATAGGTCACAAAAGAATTGAACATGACTAAAATGACTGATTAACAATAAATTTGTTTCCATAGTTCCTCTTGCTTGTTGCTTCAATATTGGGCATTTGCATATGGATATTTGAGGCCATAAGTTTTACTATTGATGCTTCTTAGATTTTATTTTTCTCCTGAGAATTTCTGGGTATCTCAACTGTTATTTTTCTTTGTGACTACTCCATATAATATTTAACTTGGGGAATATACCTGCTCAGTCCCCTCTCTTCCCCATCCTTTTTAGTTTAAAGCCCTGTTGATAATTTTTCAGGATACCTGTCAAATATATCCTTACCACCCCTTGTTAGTCACATTCCATCTTTGGGTAGGAATCTATCATCTTTATGTTGCAAACTATGAGTCATAAATTCAAATACCATTCTCAGACACCACCTTCTTAGCCAGCTGTTCACTTCTTCAATTATTTTTTTTTCTTCTGCATATGTTTCCTTCGTTGGACAAGAGCAAAGAAAATAAAAACTGTATCCCTATGGATTCCAAGTTCTTGCCTCCGACTTCATAATCACTGGCAATACTTTTAGATTTTCTTTGGACAATGCCATTTGTGCCCATTTGAATCATCTGAAGTAGGTAGTTGATATTTGTTTTGATAAGTCTTGGGAGGTCCTCTGTTATTTCTTGGACACATGCCCTAGGGAGACAACAGATCTCTTTATTATTATTATTCAAGTTAATGAATAGCTGCTTCAGTGCCCATGAGATATCAGCAGCTGCTATCTCTCTTCTCTTAATGCTCCCCTCATAGCATCTATAGTTCCACCATAACCATCCAGGGAAGGACAAATAGCTCCTTCCTCCTCAGCATCTAGTTTTTTCCTCTTCAGAAAGAGCTTAATTACGCAGTAACTCATTCCTGCTCTTTTTCTCTGAAGCATACCTAATCCCAAGGAAAGCCACTCCATTCTAGCACAATATGGTATATTGGGTAGAGTGCTGGACTCAGAGCTAAGGAAACCTGGGTTCCAATCCCATCTCAGACACTTGCCTGTTAGGTGTGAAGTAAATAGGTAGTACAGTGGATAGAGCATCAGGCCTGGAGTCAGGAAGATCTCAGATACTAGCTGTGTGATCCTGGACAAGTCATTTAACCCTGTTTACCTCACCTGTAAAATGAGTTGGAGAAGGAAATGGCAAACAATATCAATATATCTGCCAAGAAAATGGCAAATAGGGTCACAAAGAGTTGGACATGGCCGAAAAGTGACTAAATAACAACAACAAAATGGAGATTAAAATAGTTGTTTTTTTACCAGCTTGTTGTGAGAATGAAATGAGATAATATTTTATAAAAAGGCTGGTACATAGTAGGTGCTTAATAAATACTTGTTCCCTGTCTTTCCCTCCTCCCTCCCATCCTTTTTACTTTTGAGCCTGGACAAGAAATTTAAAATTTCTGGGCTTAAGTTTTTTCCTCTGTAGCATGAAGTGATTGTACTTGACCTCTGAGATCTCTTTCTGCTCTAAATCTAAGGCTTGTATTATATTAGTTTTTTTTTTTTTGCATAACAATTAATAAAGAACTGAATAAGTAAGATATTTATTTAAATTATATGTAAATTATAATATATTTTTCTGATATATCCAAAAAGCAAAGTAATCATGCTGCTTTTAAGATGAGCTGGAAAAAAAAACCTCAGAGAATAAAACACAAAATCCAGTGATTTAATGAGAATCAGTCACTAACTTATGAACTCACAGCTTATAAAGGGTTCTTTTATTCTAATGGGCAGTGTTGTAGGGGGGGATGGGATCTCTATTCATCTAGTGTTCCTTCTCCTGCTCTCCATAGCTGTGGCACTGGGCCTTTGTTTCTCATTTTAGAATAACAGGAAAGTGATTAACCTAGAGTTACCTTGTTTTCCACAAAGGTGGGCAGTTACCAAATAGTTTGTGCCTGAAGTAGCTAATGTTCCCTTTGCAAGAATTCCTATTGCCCTACTAGGGAAGCTGCTGATGCTGGAGTCCCAAGGGAGGACCCATTCCACCCCCCAAATGTAATGATGCAAAAGGATCAGCCAGGGGAGGCACTGCTGCTAGGACAGGCAGAGCTTATGTTCCTGGTGTTCTGAAATAGTGTCATAAACTGCGATTAGATATAACTGAAAATATTACAATTAGTCTGATCCTTTAAGTACATCGAGTTATTGTGTGGTTTATAGAAAGAGAGCTTTATCTAGAGTGAGAGAACTTGGATTGACTCTCAGTTCGGCCTTGATGTATGATTTTGAGCAAATATTTAACCTCTCTAAACCTCAGTTTCTTCATCTGCTAAATGAAGAGACTGGCCCTGATGATTCTAAGTTCCATTCTAGTCCCTCCTTCTTCTATCACCCCAGTTTCACAATCACCATGATTATTATTTTTCCCACTACCAACCACTACTGTCCTCCTCCAGAGAGTTAGCAGCTTGGAAGGGCCAGAAGTCTTCTATGATGGTTTCATGGAAGCCAGGATTAGGTCACAGAGGCTTAGGACTGAGTCCATGAAAGGCTGGAAGTGAAGACTGCCTAGTATAATAGACTAAGTTCAATTACCTGCTCAGAAAATAAAGAATATTGTAAGAAGACCAGACAAGAGGAGCAACTGTCCAGTTCTTTCTCTTCCCAAACTCAGAACTTCGAAATTCTATTCTACAGTCAAAACCCCTCTGTAGTACTTCTTGAACTCTCTAATTTATGAGAAATTATCTTTCACCTTTTTTTCTGACCTCCAGTCCTTTGACTAATCTTTATTTTCCCAGTCTACCTCATCTATTTTGTCTTTACTTGGATTCTTAATGACAATACCTGAATAATAAGAATATTTTACCAAGCTAGCATCTGTAAGCATTTATTAGGTAGCTATTATGTGTCAGATACCATGGTGAGTAGACCATAATTGAAACTATTATGGTCTCACTGATAATCTATATGTTTGTCATCTGAGGACCAGTTCTTAGCTAAGTTTGAGAGACCCATTTCTAAAAAGCTGGATGATACATTTTTTGGTGTGAGATGATTAATTATTCTTTAATATGTTTGCAGAGATCTAGGTGGAGAGAGCAGATAATAGATGCAATAAAATATTGACATGCTAATGAAGTTGTTATGTATCAATAAGGTAGAAACAGCCTGCTATTTCTTTTATGAAATATGAAATTTTTCTATCAGAAAGGGGCATAGACTATTTGAGAATTGGCCATATGCCTAGAAGGCCTTTAAGTAGTTAACCCTGCCAGTGCTGGAATTTGTCCAGGAAAGGTCAAGAGATTCATAAGAGCAACCTTATGAAGAAGGTTCCTGTGCTTGGACCCAGTAGGGCAACCTATCTAGCTTCAGAAACCTTTGAGCACCTTCGTGAGAACTCTACTAGGGGAGTAAAGAGATCGGGACCTCCAGTTCTCAGATGTGGGCTGTCCAGGCCATTAAACTCCATGCTTGTGTCCACTCTTTACACAGATGCTATGTGTATTTGAGGTTTACAGGGAGGAGGGGATTGTTTTGTAAAAACTCAACCAACCTATGAATGAAAGTTTAAGTAACAATTCATGAAAATTGTTACCCTTAATATGAACAGGCAGTTTTCAGATGAAGAAATGAAAGCTACCTCTAGTCATATGGAAAAAAAAATGCTCTAAATCACTACTGATTAGAGAAATGCAAATTTAAAAAAATTCTGAGGTACTACTTCAAAGATTAGCTAATATGACAGAAAGCAAAAAATGTTGGAGGGGGTATGGGTAATTTGGGACACTAATGCATTGTTGGTAGAGTTGTGAACTGATCCAACCATTCTAGAGAATAATCTCAAACAATGTCCAAAGTACAATCAAACTTTGCATAACATTTGATCTAGCAATACTACTACTAGGTCTGTATCCCAAAGAGATAAAAGAAATAAGGATGAAAGGAGGATAGATTTCTACAAAAAAAAAAAAAAAAAAATTATTGCAGTTCTTTTTGTGTTGGCAAAAAAAAAAAAAAAAAAAAAGAAAATTAAGGGCATATTCATCAGTTGAAGAATAACTGAACAAGCTGTGGTATATGATTGTAGTGGAATACTATTATGCTATAATAAATGATTTCAGAAAAAACTAGAAAGATTTACACAAACTGATACAAAATAAAGTGAACTAGAATGTTGTACAAAATAACAACAATATTATATAATTATCAACTGTCAATGACTTAGCTCTTTTTAGCAATACAGTGATCCAAGATAATTGCAAAGGACAAATGATGAAAAATGCTATGCACATCCAGAGAAAGAACTGATAGACTCTGAATGCATATTGAAGCATACTATTTTTCACTTTATTTTTTATTTTTTGTCTTTTTGGTTTGTGTTTTCTTTCACAACATGACTAATATGGAGATATATTTTGCATGATTACACATGTATAACCCATATCAAATTGCTTACTATCTCAGGAAGGGGGAGGAGAGGAAAGGAAGAAGGAAGGGAGAAAAGTTGTAATCCAAAATTTAAGAAAAATGAATGTTAAAAAATTGTTACCTTTAATAAGTAAAAGGTATTTTGGTGTTGATTGTTGATTTCAATCCTACAAACGTAGCAAAAATAATACTTCTGCTTCTCAGCTGCTCTGCTCTGGTGCAATATGTCATAATGAGCAAAGCTAACCACGTATTATACTCATGAATTGACATGTCTTATTCCTGTAATTGGATTGAGCCAATGTAAAGGAGATCAAACCACTAATCTCACCAATTAAAACTATTCCATTTTTCTGGTGTATGTATGACTCCATTCATCTATTGATTTATGCCTCCTCTTCCTATCCAAATTCACCATCAATTGAATATCAAATGATCATAACCAAGCAAATTGCCTGGAGTGAGGAATAGAGAGGACAGTTCAAATGGAATCCTTATCACTCTGATATCTCCACCTACCTTCTTCCCACAAGAATGCAAACATCCTTGACACTACTATTCCTGCCTCTTTCCTATCAAAATATCATCATTTGTAGTCATAATATGTTACACAATGAGAAGGCTCTTTACAAAATCATCACTTCTGGGGGCTGAGTCATCAAGGAAGGTAAAGCTTGCTAAGTCAGTTATCCAGGAAAATAAAGTTGCCACATTCAGATCTCTGTCTCCCTCATTTCCAGCTCCCTACTTCTTCTTCTTCTTCTTTTTTTTTTTTTTTTTGAGGCAATCATGGCTCAGTGTCTGGGACAGGATTATAAATCTAGTAAATGTCTGAGGCTAGATTTGAATTCAGGTCCTCCTGACTCCAGGGTTGGTACTTTATCCATCATGCCATCTAGCTTCCCCTAGCCCTCCGCCTCTGAAGTTAATTCACATGACTCAAAAACCAGGGTGAAAGTCCTGGAACAATATGCTGATTCTCAGAGAAACTTGCCTTTCACTCCAAGTGGAAAAAAAAATTCCGTACTAAATCACTGCCTTGATCATTGCCAGTCAAAGCTTTTAATTTCTGGGCAGTCACTATTGTTTAATTACAAGTGTAACTATGGTCAGGAGCAATGTGACCTCCTGTTTAAGTCCTACTGGGTTTTCTTCTTTGCTGAATTTTTATATTGTCCATTTCCTCTGCTCCAATTCATCGGGGTTTTTTAGAACCTTTCTGGGCCCATATATTATTGGCAAGTGGTCTTTTAAAGTAGACAGTTTTTCTCCAAGTTGTCAAGTTAAGTTTTTGTTGTCATTGCTCTGTGACCTGTGATATCTGACTACAAGTTCTATTTCCATCTAAACAAATGCCAACTTTTTTTCTTTTTTAGTCATGTTAGGCTGAACCTACCTTGCCTACTCTTATCCTAAAATGAAGGAAACAGAGACATGACTACTTCTTTTGTTATTAGAATGTGAATATGAAGGCAAATTGATAATTACCACTGTTTTACTTGGGTTTCCCTCAGAGAATACAGATATTATATCTATAAGAGATAAATGGTGTTTTTTTTTTAAGGTTGTGTAGAAATTAAAAATAAGTTGAAAAATTCCTCACTGTGAAATGACTACTTACAAACTACCATTTTTCTACAGAGGACTCTTAAATCTACAACCTGTCTTGAGTTAAGATCCTTACATTCAGGTCCCTTCAAACTCCATCTTTCTCTTCTACCTTTTCTCTCATTCTCCAGGAGTTCCTTTTCTTTCTGAAAAAAAAAAATCATTATCCTTTTGCTGTTTGCCCATGGACTTAGTAGGGATATATCACTAATTCCACTCTGTCTCCAACCTATCCTCTTAGCATTTATGCGCTTTTTGCAATTTCATACTGCAAGATATAATGATTTACCTTTAGAGGTGTTAAGGAGTTTTGTCCAGTTTTGCTCCTCTACCTGCACTTATATTTTGTTAAATTCTACTTACATCTTTGCCTCTTTATAGTTTTAAAAATTATCTTAATTTTTTTTTTTTACCCTGTAGGTTTTTTTTTTTTTACAAATATTTTATCCTCACAAGAAAGTGTGATTATTATTCACATTTTATAGGTGAGGAAATTGAGGCAGACCTAATTTAACTGACTTTACAAATTTAACTTGTTTTGAGTTGCATCTTGAATTCTTTTCCTTTTTGAAATGTTACCGTACTTTCTTGTGATTGCTTGTGGCATAGAAATAATCTTGTGTTATTCTAATTTCCTTTCCATTAGTTTGAAGATTTTCCTTGTTGCTTGAAAAATACATTTGTCATAGAAATTGTTAAATTTAATTACTATGTAGTTTAGAGATGAAAACACAGGTTTTCTTCTGGAGGTGATTTGCAGATTTTCTGAATTTGTATTTTGTTCTCTGTTTTCAATTTGTTGCATTATTTTATGCATGATAATTTTTAGGTTTTTTGATTGTCATATTATTCTGAGAGACCAATGGTTCACACCTTGATACCTAGATGTTGCAGTGGAAAGAGTGCTGGGCCTGATATTTTAGTGAATAGAGTAGTGGACCTGGAAAAAGTCTGTGTTCAAATCTTTCCTCAGACATTTTTTAGCTATGTGATTGTGGGCAAGTCACTTAGCCAGTCTGCCTTAGTTTCCCCAGTTTGCATCTGCCTCCTAGGATTGTTGTGAGGACTAAATGAGATAATATTTATAAAGGGTTTACTTCAATGCTTGACATATAGTAAAACATTCTGGCTTCCTGACTTGCAGGAATACTACTGTGCAAAAAAGATGATGATAAGGCGAAAAACAGAACAAAAAACAAGAAAGATTTACATGAGCTGATAGAAAATGAAGTGAATAGAACCAGAGGATGTATTTGCCCCAGCTAAGTTTTAGTTTCCTTCAGGTCCAGCATAGCCATATGTTCTAGCTCCCTCTTATCCCAATTTTCTCTTGGCTCTCCTCTTTTCCTTTTCATAATGGGACTGAATCAGAGTCTGTCACTTTTTGCAGAGTTGGGGGAGAGTGACTAAGGAGTTTCAGAAAGAATTTCTACTGTTTTAAGAATACCTAACCTTGAGCCTGACCTCTGTCAGATAGCTTCATCTAGCATTTTCGTTCCTTCCTCCTTCCTCTTCATGCGGTTTGGCACAGTGTCTGCTACTTGTTGAAGAATAGAGAGATGGATGGTGGTGGATAGATGCTGAAAAACAGTTTGGTTTTGTCAATGGCTACACGTATAAGACCTCCAGTAATCTTATGTCCCTGCCATAGAAGTGTGGGAGCTGGTGGAAGAGGTGTGCTAAATGAGTTCTTTAAGGATTCATGTTCTCACGTCTTAATCCATAAGGATTTCATTTTTTTTTGGCTTCTTAATATTACATATTCAGCTGTAATTGCTCCACATCTGGCGCATAATTCTTTTGTCTAGAGAGCTGTAGAGTTAAATGGATCTGGAGAAAATGTCTAATCTGACATCTCTCTGGTCCAATAACTCATAAAACTCCATTTATTTCTATTGTATTTCACACAATCAGATTCAGTCCAATGTCTTAATCTGTCAAGATCTTTTTGGATTTTAAGTCTATTATCTAGTTTGTTCTCTAACCCTCCTAGCTTTATGAAAATTTGAAAACATACCAAGTCATTGATAACAATGTTAAATAGCTTAGAACCAAACATATCCCTACAGAACTTCAGTGGAATCTTCCTTTCTAAATCACCCTTTAGAATTCATCCATTCAACTGATACTGTTCAGTACTATTAATTTCTGTTTGGGCTTCAAAGTCTCCAGCATATTCAGCAATGAGCTTCCCTAAGGTGGTAAAATGGGATTCTAGGCACCTTTATTTGTCCCAAATCCATCACCTAAAAGGAATGGAATTTTAAACTCCCTCAAAAGACCACACCACAGCAATTGATATAGTGCATTTGTTTTATCCATGGTCCAAAGGTAGGCAAACATTTTCTGAGTGAAGTTGTAATATATGTAATTATATCATATATATAATATAATTGTTTACAATTGAAAGACATTTGCATAGATAGAAGAAATGATAATAAACTTATGAAACAGATTGAAACCAATTGATATACCTGGTTTTTCTAGTAGATTGCCAGTGTCTACTTTGTTCAGAGGGAAGAAAATGGTCTTGAGAGATTAGGATGCTCAGAATTCCTAGAAGAAGTGGATAGCCTTGGGTAGAAAGTAAGTAATTTTTAAAAAGTTAGAGCATGATAAAATGGTTAGTTTACTGGATTTGGGGTCAAGAAGACCTATATAAGACCTCCTTTGATTTTGAATAGCTGTGTGACAGAACTTAGTACAGTGCCTTGGACATAGTAAATATTCAATAAATGCTTTATGACTATTGACTAAGTCACTTAACCACTCTGGGATAATTTCTTTGTAAAATGAAAAACAAAAAGCAACAACCCACTGTATTTATAATAACCATCTGGTGGGGCTTTTTCAAGGATTAAATGAGATAACCTATTTGAAATGCTTTTAAAATGACAATTATTATTTACTTGTTTTTGAGTTCTGTCAGTCATGTCTGACTTTTTGTTACCTTATTTGGGGTTTTTGTAGCAGGATATTCTATTTCTTTCTCTAGATCATTTTACAAGTAAAGAAACTGAGAAAAACAGGGGTCAGTGATTCATCATACAGCTAATACATATCTGAAATATTGTATTCTATTTTGTATTGTTGTTTCCTATTTCTAGGAGTGTGAGGGAGCCAGCTTTAACTGGAGAGTTTTCAAAGATGATTATTAAATTTTAAGTAAGAGCATTTTTTGTTGTTGTTGTCTATTCATTTCAACCCTGTCCCACCCTATGATCTCATGGGGTTTTCTTGGAGAAGACACTGAAGTTTGCCATTTCATTCTCCAGTTTGAGCATTACACCTAAGAAGTTGGCAATATTTGTAAATCAGGGATTGATTTATTGTTTTTTATTATCTAAGTTTGTGTTAATCTGTGTTGCAGATTAATCTTAAAAATGTTTGTATATATATTTCTCTCTCCTACCTCCCAGCCTAGTTGTTAAAACATTTATCAGCAGAGTCCTATTTGTTTTTGCCTTACCCCCCCCAATCAAATTACAAACTTCTTGAGGACAGGGTCTATGTCTTAGTCATTTTTATAATCCTACCAGTAGGCATAGAAAATTCCACATGATTCAATTCTTGAGGGAGTTGTGAGTTCATCTATGTAAGCCCTCTTTCTGTCAACACAGATTGCAAACTCTCTAAAAACAGCACACATAGTATTGCATATTTTCTTGTAGAATCATTTCAGTCATGTCCGACTCTTCATGACCCTGTTTGGGATGATTTGCCATTCCTTTCTCCAGTTCATTTTACAGGTGGCAAACTGAGGCAAATAGGGTTAATTCACTGGCCCAGGATCAGACAGCTAATAAGTGTCTAAGGCTGGATTTGAACAGGTCTTCCTGACTCCTAGCCCCAGTGCTCTATTCACTGTATCCACCTAGTTGTTCTAGTCTTGGACATACTATGTGCTTAATAAATATTTATTGAATTAAGTTGAAAATCGAGAGAAGAATAAATCACATGAATGATCAAGAAAAGGCAAAAATCTATTTATTTTTTTGGACCTGAAATTTTCCATTTCGTTACATCACTTCTCCTTTTTGCATCAGCTGTGGAGACCTGGACTTTCTTCAGTGATTTAATTTTGGTACAGAAATCCAATGACTCAATCCCCACATGGGGAAGTTACTCAATTATCCCCAGGTTTGTAACTTCTTCATTGCTAAAGGATCTTGGCAGCGCTGTTGAAGACGAAGGTCCTTCAGCTAATTTCTTTTCTGTGGTTTTTCTGACCAAAGGAATTTAGGGAATGTGGTGGTCTGGCTGGGTGAAGGTGGGCAGGACCGGTTTTCTGAACTGGATGGCTGACTTCCTAAGCGGCTTCCATTGTTTCAGAAACATACATACAAGTTCACCAAGATTTTTAAGCTAAGGGAGATTGATTTTTTTTTTCCTGTTAAAATTTATCTTACAAATAATACATTTGTTGTGAGAAAAATAACAAGGCGCAGGGGAAAAATTCCCACATGGCCATCATGCTCCCTCATTGCAATGAGTGTAGGCTGATGGTTATCTGCTGCTAGTCAGCTGCTCAGTGACAGAACACAAGGGTGGGGCCACTTAAATCCATGCCTTGGCAATAAACTGATGAAAGGAATGGAATGAAATTGAATGCTTTGGGGTGAGAGGTTCCAGGAATTTATTTTCTTATACACGATGTCCATTTTGCTAGCAAAACTGAGGAATTCAAAGAGGCAAGAAGTGGAGTAAGGAGTTATTGTGTGATTCTTAACAACAAAAAAAAAAAGTGAAATAATACTTATAAACTTGGAACATAGAGTTTTAGTATTGCAGCTGTCGTTGATGCCTTCTGCTTCTTAGCTAAAACCATGTAATTTTAGTACTTAGTTTGCTTTAATACTTTAGTACAGTAAAGAGTGTTGTATTTGGACTCAAAGGACCTGAGTATAAAAGCCACTTTGACACTTATTAGCCATATGACTTTATGGCCATCAGTTTACTTACATAAATTAGATTTTTTAAAGTCCTAGTTAATGATTACTGGAATACCAAAGAATTTGTTATTTAAATTAATTCTAAGGTAAATGAATCCTTTGGAAAGTGAAGACTCACTTCTCTTATCTTTAAAATAAAGACTAGATTTTCAATATGTGCTCATGAGTAACTATATATTATATTAGTAATTGATAGAATAATAATTCTGTGGCCTTGTAAGATCTTGAGAAACCTTTTGAATCCTCTCATAAAGATAAAATATTTTCTGGTATTGTTTGAAATTTCAGTAAATTTTATCCTTATCCTTTGAAAGATTATAAATTATTTGTGCTTTCTTAGATCAGCATATTTGATTAATTCTGACATTAGGAGTGTGAAATTTGAAAAGTTAAGATATACTCTGTAGTACTTATGCCAATTCATGCTTATCATGAGTCAGGTCCCTAGAACATGGCTACTTGGGGCTGTAGGAATACTTTGAGAAGTTGGGAGATTGTCTTTTTAGTACAATATAGCTCAAGCCATTACTGGTGTCATATTCAGTATGATTATCAATAGAGAATCAATTCAGTAAGGTAGTCTTAAGTAACTTTGGTTGGTTACTTAAGTGCTTACCAATTGCTCAAGTAGTTGGTACAAAATATCCCCCTCCCTGACAAGTGTGTGATATAATTGCTCATAAGTATAAAGGAAAATTGTTGAATCATTTCAACCATGTCCAACTCTCCATGATACCTTTTGGGTTTTCTTGGCCAGAACAACCTCTAAGTTCTCTTCCCGTTCTAGAGCTATAAGTTCTTCTGTCATATATTCCTTTTTTTAGTCCAATGACTAAATTCAATTAAATTCAAATTAAATGGTCTTTTTGTTATCCTCATCCTTCTTGATCTCTCTCCATTTTGACACTATTGGTTTTTTCCTTCCATATCTTCTCTTTTTTCTAGATTTTCATGATAATGCTCATCTTTGCTGAATCTTCATCCATCATAGCCATTAATCATGAATGTCCCCCAAGGTTCTGTACTGGTTTCTTTCCTCCTCTTCCCCTACACTATGCCCCTTGGTGATCTCATAGCTCATTGTGGTTCAGTGATCACCTTTATGCAGAATGTTTTCAGAATTAGACTTAGCTCTAAGCTCCTTCCAGAGCTCCAGACTTACATCATGTACTTCCTTTTGTACACTTCAAATTATATGTTCTATGGCATCTCCAATTCACTATGTCCAAAAATAGGACTCCAACTTTTGTCTTAAATCCTCCTTTCTTCCCAGATTTCCTATTATTGCTAACATTCTCCCAGGCATGCAACCTTAGGATCACTATCACATCAAGGAGTCTTCCCGTTCTAGATCTATAAGTTCTTCTGTCATATATTCCTTTTTTTAGTCCAATTACTAAATTCAATTAAATTCAAATTAAATGGTCTTTTTGTTATCCTCATCCTTCTTGATCTCTCTCCATTTTGACACTATTGGTCTTTTCCTTCCATATCTTCTCTTTTTTCTAGATTTTCATGATAATGCTCATCTTTGCTGAATCTTCATCCATCATAGCCATTAATCATGAATGTCCCCCAAGGTTCTGTACTGGTTTCTCTCCTCCTCTTCCCTACACTATGCCCCTTGGTGATCTCATAGCTCATTGTGGTTCAGCGATCACCTTTATGCAGAATATTTTCAGAATTAGACTTAGCTCTAAGCTCTTTCCAGAGCTCCAGACTTACATCATGTACTTCCTTTTGTATACTTCAAATTATATGTTCTATGGCATCTCCAATTCACTATGTCCAAAAATAGGACTCCAACTTTTGTCTTAAATCCTCCTTTCTTCCCAGCTTTCCTATTATTGCTAACATTCTCCCAGGCATGCAACCTTAGGATCACTATCACATCAAGGAGTTTAGTCTTAAATCTTGTTCCTTTTTCCTTCAGAGCTTCTCTGCTATATATTCCTTTTTCTCTTCTCATATAGCTCCTATTCTTGTACAGTCCTTCATCACCTGGATAATTATTATAGCCCAGCTTCAAGTGCCTTTCTTCTCTAATCTATCCTCTGCTGTATCCAAAGTAATTTTCCTAAATCATAAGTTGGACCATGTCATTCTCCTAGTCAGTCACCTCCATTGATTTCCTATTGCCTCTAAGATCAAATATAAAATCTTTTTTTTTCTTCCTGAGGCAATCAGATTTAAATGACTTTCCACAGGGTCACATAGCTAGTAAATGTCTTTGGCCAGATTTGAAGTCAGGTCCTCCTGATGCCAAGGCTTAGTGCTCTATCTATCATACCAGGGATTCTTAAACTTTTTCCATGTGTGACCCCTTTTTATTGAGAAATTTTTACATGACTCTGGATATATAGCTATACAAATCCAATACTTACTGATAATAAATGATAATTTTGCAGCCCCCACATTCAATTATACAACCTCATATGGGGTCCTGCAATTTAAAAAGCTTTGCTTGACACTGCCTAGCTATCCAAATATTAAAAAAATATATATTCTAACTGATTTTTCCATCCCTTTATAACCTTGTTTTTTCCTACTTTCCTAGTTTTCTTAGACTTTATGGCTCTTTGTATACTCTACAACTTAGCTACTCTGGACTCTCTGCTGTCCCAACTTCTGCTCAGTGAATTTGTAATAGCTATTTTTCATTCCTGAAATCATCTTCTTGCTCATCCCAGGCTTCTAGCTTCCTTGACTTTCTTCAAGATTCATCTCAAATGCCAACTGCATGAAGCCTCTCCAGCTTCTTTCTCTTAGTTCCTTTCCTCTGAGGTTATCTTCCATTTATTGTATATATTTATATAATACAGAGAGAGAGAGAGAGAGAGAGAGAGAGAAAGAGAGAGAGAGAGAGAGATACATATATATGTACACACATATATGTAGACATGCATGTTTGTGTGTGGTTGTGTGATTAGAAGCAAATATTAAAATACTTGATTTATTGCCTTCTTTGCATTTTGTGGAATCGAACAAATAGAAAATCCAACTAGGATTCAGTGGGTATAGTGCCCTTTAATTGAACCCTATGAATACCATGTCCCCCAAACCAGGACCCTTAGCACTAGGAAACATTTCCCTATCTCTATAAGCATAGCCTTTGCTGCCACTGGACCCAAACCAGTTGAAGGAAATGATATGACACATGCTAGACATATGAACAGACATGATTATCTGAAATTTCTAATTAGAGAGACTTATCAGTTTTGGGAGGGAGAAAAAGCTCTTTGTGGTTCAGGGACTTTCTTCATAAGCTGCCAACTTTTTAGTTCAGTCATTTTAAAGATGTTTTTATAGAATGCAGTGGCTTAAATTCAGCTACAAGTATTCAGGCTAATTAAGTTGCCTGCTTACTATCAGACACAGCGAGAGCATTATCTGCAGAGTAGGATGTAATGGAGAAAAAATTACAAAGATGCTTATTTAAGTAAAAAAATTAGCTTTATTAGTTCAGAGACAAAAATATGGAATTTTCCCACTAAGAAATTAAGAGACTCACTGCCTTTTTGCAATTATCTTTGTACCCCAAAGATGATTGTTTCAAAAGGAATTATCTTACAATAATTAAATCCTATACACCTCATTTAGATCCTATTTATAATAATGAGCTAATTTATTTATACTTAAGATTGATATGTGTGGCCTATGCTACAATCAAGATACTTTGCTTACTTATCTTTCTGTTCTTCAACACCTTGGGATTGTGCTCTGTATGTAGTAGAAGCTTAATCAATGCTTGTTGGATTGATTTGATTTTGCAGGCTTATTCAGGTTTAAAGAAGGTGTCCCTTATCTTTGTAGGAGTAAACAATGTTTCTCCATAATATTCTATCATTTAATAACTCACTGACTCATCTGTAATCTTAGAATCATGAACCATTACCTAGTCAACTGTTCTATCATTCCTATATGTAATGTGTCAAATTACTCCCCTCAAGCCCTGTTTACTATCTCTCTAAATTTCAGTACCAAAGTGTCTCTCCTGGCCAGTGTTCTTCTCTGTGTGATCTTTCTCAGTTAGAATGTAAGCTCATTGAAGATATCGCATGCTATATCTGGTGTTTGTCATTATTGGTACTATTCATATACATAATGCATCTAGGGGATTAAGCTATAGGGCTTTTGAGATCTCTTTCAGCTTAGATCTGTAACCTAGCTATGAACTATCTATGATCCTATAATCTATAATCAATAATCTACCTTATAATCCTATGATTTTTCCATTGTCATTTTAATTCTTTAGAGGATTTGCAGCCATATATTATCAGCAGGACAATACAGAAGGTAGCAAGTTGGAATCATGGAATGCATTGTTCAGTTCTCCTGATGTAATCCATCTCATTATCCCACTCCTATCCAATTTTGAACCAACTTATTCTTCATCTGTAATATCTATCCAAAATATATATTGTGGCTCAATCACTTTTCAATAGCATCTGACTCTTTGTTGAACCTATTTTGACTTTTCTTTGCAGAGTTACTGGAATGGTTTGTCATTTTCCTTCTCCAACTCATTTTATAGATGAGTAAACTGAGGTAAATAAAGTCACAAAGCTAGTAAGAGTCTGAGGCCAGATTTGAACCAAGGAAGATAATTCTTCTTGATTCCAGGTCTGATACTCTATTCATTGTGCCATCTAGCTAATATATTTACTGATATACTAACTCAAAGGACCACCCAGTCAATAAATACCTTATATATTGTAATATGCATCCTTCACTCCATTTTTTCCTGTGTAGAACGCCTTCTACACAATGTAGAAAGTGATTTCTTCTGAATGAGTAAACATTTAATATGTTCTTCCTATGTGTCAAGTACTAAATGCTACAGATACAAAAACAGGTTCAAACTTCTCATTTTATATAGAGAGAATATGAAAAGATGATGTGTTCAGTACTACTGCCAGCTTTCATTTTCTCCAATCGGCCCCCACCCTTTGTATGAACAAGCATACTGGTAAAAGGAGTAAATGAGACAGAGGAAAGGGAAAAAATGGTAGTCAGTGGGGAAACTAAACTGATATACCTAAAGTCCAGGTATGACAATGACCTTCCTACTCAAGAAACTTCAGTGCTTCCTCATTTCTTCTAAGGACAGGAGTTCTTAACTTTTTTCACATCATTGACCCCTTTAAAAGTTTGGTTAAAGCCTTCTCAGAATAATGATTTATATAGATATAGATATAAATTAAAATACACAGATTACAAAGAAAAAAGTTATATTGAAATACCGTTAAGGAAATATTTCTATCTCTTACTTCTAAACCTATTTATGCCTCTATATTTATTCTTTCTCTGGGTCTCCATCTATCTCTCCTCTGTCTCTATCTCTCTGTCTCTTTGTCTTTGTTTCCCTCTATGTATCTCTCCCTCTGAAAAGATAATTCACAACCTCAAGATTAAGGTTAACCTCTATAAACTCCACTGTTTGACATTTAAAAACCTTTACAATCTGACTCAGGGCAGCTAGATGGGGCAATAGATAATGTTAGGTCTAGAGAAAGGAATATTCATCTTCCTGAGTTCAAATCTGGCCTTAGATTTATGACTTACTAGTTGTGTGACCCTGCTTGCCTCAGTTTCCTCATTTGTAAAATGAACTGAGAAAAAAATTGCAAACTTCTTTACCAAATAGGGTCACAAAGACTTGGACATGACTGAATAACAAAGTGTTAAGCCCAATATCTTGCTCTAGGTTATTCTTCTAGGCTTGTGGCACATTACCCATCTAGCTACATGTACCCAAGATATTATTCAAACTACCTCTTTATAATTCCCTGTCCTTGATATTTCCCTTTCTCTCTCCCATGCTTTTGCTCAAACTGTTCCTCTATGCCTAGAGTGTACCCTCTTTTTATTTCTGCTCCTTAGAATTCTTTTTTTTATCTATTTCAAGCCTCAAGTAGCCTTTCCTAAACAAGACTTATCTTGATTTTTCTTTGTTATTAGCTCCCTTTTCCCCCAAATGACCTCTTAATTATTTTGTATACATCTTGTGTAAATCTGTATACATTTTGTATACATTCATCCTTCTAAGTTGTTTCCTTCTTACAGAATCCTTTCTGCAGGCAGGGAGAGCTTGTTTCTGTTTCTGTATCCCTAGCCCCTCTTAGAGCTTGACACTTTTGTAGACACTTAATAAATGCATTTTGAGTGGATTGGTGAAAATTCAATTGCTGGCGATTGCAGGAAGGGGTTATCCTGGTTTTGGTGCAGAAAAAAAAGGCAAGACTCAGCTCTGCTGTACAACATAGTTCAGTTATAAAATAGATCCAGTGAGGTGTGAAACACTGAGGGTATCCAAGATTTTGATCTCCCATGTCAGACTGTCATTAGCATTCAAAATTTATTGAGCTCAAACAGCAAACCAGGGCTATGCAGGATATATTGGAAATACCAGATCTTCCTGGCATGGAGCTGCTGAATCATTTTGGAAAAAGGTTATTTAAAGAGAGAGATAAAAATCAGTTAATGAAAAAGGGAGAGAACATTTCTGGGCTCAGAACTAGCATGGAGTGAGTAACAAGAGGAGATAATAATGCTTAACATCTGGATACATTTTTCAGTACAAGCCTTTACACCTCAGAATCAGCAAGTGCTACAAATCAACACATCTTGTTGATTGTCTAGACTTGAAATGATAGGGAAAATGTTAATAATGTAAATTAAAAATTTTAAAAGTAGTATTGCCATTTTCACTATACTGGTATAATCTAGGGCTGCTTAAATTTTTTCCATCTGAGATCCCTTTTGGCTTGAGAAATGTTTATGTGACTCTGGATATATATACGATTTATTGATTTGTATACATATTTATTATGATTTATTGGTTTGTATACATATATATGTATATGACATATATATCTATACAACAACAATAAATCAATCAATAAATCGTAATTTTACTATATTCACATTCGGCTATGAGACCTCATAATGGAGTCTTAAGCCACAATTTAAAAAGCTGGGGTATAATTAGCAACGAGCACTGAATAAGTTGTTCTTTTTCTTTTTCTTTTCTTTTCTTTTCTTTTTTTTTTTTTTTTTTGCTGAGGCAATTGGGGTTAAGTGACTTGTCCAGGGTCCCATCATCAGGGTGTTAAGTGTCTGAGATCATATTTGAACTCAGGTCCTCCTGACTTCACGATGTTCTATCCACTACACTAAGTAGCTGCCCCAAGTTGTTGTTTATGTAAATTAGCTTTTAAAATGTGTTGTGTTTTCTTTTCTTTTCCTTTCTTTTTTTTGGGGGCAGTTTGTTATTAAACATGCGGTATCCCTGCTTTTATGTTAATAATACTTTCCCATTAGAAAGTGTTTTCCTCTGGCTTTTAGAGGCAGCTGTAATAAAGTGAATAGATTCAGCATCAGGAAGTCTTGAGTTACAATACAATACAATACAATACAATACAATACAATACAATACAATACAATACAATACAATACAAGACACATATTAGCTGTGTGACTCTGGGCAAGTCACTTTTCCATTCAGTCAGTTGGCTAAGATAGTCTCTAACATTCCTTCTAGCTCTAAATATATGACCCAAGGTCCATGACCCACAACCTGTGACACAGGTTTAACTCCTGCTACAAGTGGTCAGTAGTTGTATGATGATGGGCAAGTTATTTAACCTGTTTCCTTTTCTGTGACACAGGAGTGATAAATTTAACTTAAAGGGTTTTGCAAAGTTAATTGATATGGATAATCTATCTAAAATGCTTTTCAAACTTTTAAGTGCCTTATAAGTATACTATAAAGTTATTCTTCCTCTCGCAGAATCCCTAGTTTCTGGGGAAACTCATTTCAGCTGTCTCATCCTACATAAAATCTTTCCAGATCCTCTCAGCTATTGGGGTCTTTTCCCTAGATTATTTTGTATGAGGGTCTCTCTATCTCTCATCTATCTACCCATCTAAGTATGTTTC
This sequence comes from Antechinus flavipes, assembly GCF_016432865.1. Lineage (NCBI taxonomy): Eukaryota > Metazoa > Chordata > Mammalia > Dasyuromorphia > Dasyuridae > Antechinus > Antechinus flavipes. The sequence continues at coordinate 205,872,787 of NC_067402.1, forward strand.
TATGGTGCATCTATCATCTAGCTTTCCATCTAGCTCAGAGAAATCACATGACTTATCTCAAGTTACCCATTCACTAAAAGAGCCCAGGCTGGAACCACTTGTTTCTTCTACCTGTGTAGTGTTTCTTGTGCCACCTCTGCAATCAGAAAATGGTGCAGTGGCCAAAGGAAGATAGTGGAGATGATGGGAAAAGAAATGTTTTAAAACATGGCTTGTAGTGTGGAAAACAAGTGCCAATTACATAAACCTTTGAAAGTTCTGCATCCTGTTTACAGTCTGGATTGCTAGGCAGCCTCTCTTGCGAAAAACTGTCCCTGGGCTTCCCCTGGGCATGAGAGCAAGGACAAATTGAAGGAGAAGAAAACTTGGGTTTAGGAAACAGCTGTGCATTTAAGGCATTCTAATTCCATATCAGATCCGAAACAACAACAAAAGAGATTTTGCTAATGATGAATTGACTCCCAACCGAGAGTCGGGTTCAATGTATTCCTTCTACATTTCTATGCTTTAATAAAGATGAACAGGAAATATTTAAGAAACTGCTTGGAGGAGCAGTAGTGACAACTCATTCTGTTTAGTCTGGATGAAGAAAATAGTGAGAGAAATTTAAAAAACCAGAAAAAAAAAAACTTGATGAAGTTGAAACACAAGCTAGAACATATCTGAATATAAACTGGCTTTTTACCAGGGATAAACAATGTGGCATGGAGGAAGACTGGAAGAGATATAAAAATAAACAGTGATAAGTTGAAGGGGGTAATTAGTGGAGCCAAAATAAGTACTGACTCTTAAATTGCAAAAGATTTCAGTAAAGTTTAAAGGATTCTTCAAAATAATTTTCAAGAGACTTCTAGGGCTTAAATCTATCAGGATTTCAGATGAATTGAATTTTGATATGCTTAAACTTTTTTTTTCAGGAGACAAGATGTCAGGAAATACGTCTTTGGACTAGAATGGTTATTGCAAAGCATTCTACAAATGTCTTATTTGATCTTTACAATAACTCTGAGAGGAGAGCTAGGTGCTATTATTATACCTATTTTGCAGAAGAGAAAACTGAGAAGAACAGAAATGAAGTGATTTGTCCAGAGTCATATAAGTAGCAAAAGTCTGTAGCTGGATTTGAATTTAGATATTATCATCTCCAGACCAAATGCTCTAACCACTTTGCCATCTAGCTGTCTTTAACATAAGTAGATAATGAACTCTAGGGTCATAGAACCAAAGTATGCTTCTTTTTTTCCATCAGAAATTCTAGGAAACTGTAGGTAAATGAGAATTGGTCCACAAAGATTATCTTGGCTGATGGGAAAATAGTATTTCTGTAGAGGGAAAAAGCTCTGAATTTGGAGTGAATACATCTGGGTTTGAAGGCTGGGGTTTACTTGTGTGACCTTGGGCAAGATAATCTTTGAATGTGGAAAGTGAGAATTTTGGACTATATGACCCTATATGGTCCTTTCCACTTCTAAATCTATGCTGCGATAATCTATTTTTATGTCTGAGTTAAAGATAGAATGCTGGCTACCATACACAGCAGGGAAGGAACATTGGGAAAGCAATGAATAAAAGACCTGTTTAAACATGCTGAGAGAAAGATAAGACTATACCACCAATGCCTATCCTCCACAAAAGAATATTGAGTCCTACTATGAAAAGCAGAGTAAAGAATACAACCCTTTCCCTTCAACTTTAAGGTGGGCAGGTTGACGTTTCAAATGGTCATCAATCGCTACAGAACCAGGACCCAAAATTACCTCAAAGAACCAAGCTGAAGTTAGGTTCAATTGATGGGCCTGTTCCTTCTTTACCAACAGACATATAAATAGATATCTTAAAAATGAAGTTACTTATGATTTTTTTCCTATTAGGCAATAGTTAGGTAACATTGTCAATGAACAAGAAAATCAAAGACACTGTTCAAGAAGGAACCAAGCTAATTTTTTAACTCAATTGATATGCTTGGTTCTTCGTTAACAATAAAAACGCAGAGATTTAGTAAATGAAGTTACTGATTCTTTTTTTTTTTTATGTTAGCTATCATTGTTTATGAGTAAGAGGATCAAGAATACTGCCTAAAGTGGAGCCAAGCTAAGTTTTTGAATCAATTGATGCATCTGATCTTTCTTTTATAACAGAAATATAAACAGGAATTTAATAGTTACTTTAAGAATCTTTGTCAATAAACAATAGAATCAAGAATGCTTCCTGAGCTGGAAACAAGCAAATTTGAACCAATTGAGGTTCCTGGTTCTCTTTTAACAATGAAAGTATAAACAGAGACTTAATTAATGAATGGAGTAATTGTGTATTTGTTTCTGTTAGAACTTTTGTTTATGAGCGAGAGTATCAAGAATTATGCTGTCCAAGATGAACTGATTCTCCAGGTATGCAGAAAAAGGTTTGAGAGGTATTTTGATGGTAGCAGTAATACCAGCTCACAGCTTTCCATAGTTTTAAGTTTTACAAAATCATTCCCTTACAAGAACTCTGTGATGTAGGTAGTGGACAAAATGTTACCTACATTTTCCAGATCAGAAAAGGGAGAGAGGTGAGATAAATTTTAAGGTAGCTGGTGGTGATGCAATACATAGAACACTGGATTTGACAGAAAGGCAAATCTCACCTCTCACATTAGCTTTAAGGCTTTTTGCAAGTCTTGTAATTTTTGATTATGCTTTTACATGAATAATTGTGGGAAAGGATCATGCAAACTCTGGAAAACTTGCCAAGTTTATGAAATCTTTTTGTAATCTAGCAATGATCTTTTGTTTTAAAGTCAAATTAAGGGAGCGATCCTCAATGACTCTGAAATCTCCCTTGGTTCCTCATTGCTCATAAGCAAAAGACATCTTTGCTTGACAATCAGGGTTCCTCTACAGGAAAATGTATAGGTTCCAGTCTACTTATCCTGTCATTTATCCTTTTCTTTAGTCATGCTGTTCTTATCATTCCCCAATCACTTGGTGTTTTTTTAAAAATTCTGATTCAGTAGACATTTGTTAAGTACCTCCTAGAAGACTCTGCCTTTGCTGTGCTCTTTGCCATGAGGGCCATGACTTCTCTTTTTCATCCTGCTAATGTGCTATGATATAGTAAGAAGAAGGATGCATTTGGAGACACGACTTGGGTTTGAATATTGCACTTCTTTGTGGGAATGTAGAAATTCCCTTGTTCTATGTATGAATGAAGGCAAGTCAAGTCACTCAAAATCTCTCTTGGTTTTATATTCCTTGTCTATAAAATGAGGGAGTTGGATTAAATGACTTTTGAGGTCCTTTCAATTAAAAAATCTATAATTCTTCTTTGGGGCAGCTAGGTGGCAGAATGGATCCTGGTCCTGGAGTCAGGAGAACCTGAGTTCAAATCCAGCCTCAGATTCTTCTTATGTGAACCTGAACAAGTCACTTGCCCATTTGCTTCCTCAAACAAACAAATATTCATCAAATGAATGACCAATAACAGACATCTAAAAGACCTTTAAACTGATTAGGTTGATTAAATTAATTAGCAGAAAAACAATAAAGCACTTAAATTTAAAAAAAATTATTTTTCCAAATACATGCAAAAATCATTTTCAACATTCACTTCTGCAAAACCTTGTGTTTCAAATTTTTCTCCCTCTCCACCTCTCTCTTCCCTCCCCCAAACAGTAAGCAATCCAAATAGGTTAAACATGTGCAATTCTTCTAAACATATTTCCATATACATCAAAGAATTTTAAGTTTGGCCAAGCACTTTACATATGGGGTGTCTCAGAAGTTTCAGTGCAGTTTCAAGCTAGTGAAGTCTGACTATTGGTGCTGCCATTCTTTGTTGGGTAGAGGGCAGCCTACAAGCTATAAAAACTTATAGCTAAGGTGTCTCATTATATCTAGGGCCATTGCCAGGTGTCTTTTTTTTTTTTTTAAACTTTTTTTATTAAAGCTTTTTATTTTCAAAACACATGCATAGATAGTTTTCAACATTCACTCCTGCAAAATCTTGTGTTCCAAATTTTTTTCTCCCTTCCTCCCACCTCTTCCTTTAGATGGCAAGCAATCCAATATGTTAAACATGTGCAATTCTTCCATATATATTTCCACAATTATCATACTGCACAAGAAAAATCAGATCAAAAAGTGAAAAAAAATGAGAAAGAAAAAAAATGCAAGTAAACAACAACAAAAAAGTCAAAATACTATCTTGTGATCCATGCTCAGGCCCCACAGTCCTCCTCTGGATACAGATGTCTCTCTCTCCATCACAAGACTATTGGAACTCATTTACAGTCACCTTGACCTATGTTTTACCACTGGACTCCCATGAGGCTGGAGGAGAGAGTGAAACTGATGCTGCTCAGCCCTAGAAATCACTTAAATCCAATTCCTTTTTTCCTTCTGAATTGCCTCTCTTCCACTTGTCTTGAGGTCATTATGATCCAGTCTTGCCAACCAACACTTAATTTTCTAGAGCAAGCCTGATTTAGGCCAATCTGGTGGTTCAGGTTCAGGATTGGAACAAGGAACTCAGAGACAACAGAGCAGTTCACAAAAAGAAATTTTTATTTCTTTTTATTTTTTATTATTTTATTTATTTATTTTAAATATCATGGAATGATATTTAGGAAGGATGTCACATTGAGTGGGTCAAGCACAACTTCCTTTATGCTTCATTTGTCATGTAGGGATGCTAATAGGAGGTCCATGTCAAGCCTTTGGGGAGAGCCCCTGATGAATGGTGACCAGGAAGCTATTTCAGTTATTTGACAATTAAAATTTAAAGATAGTTTCAGTACCATTTAAGGAAAAACTAGCTTAGTTCTTAAATGGGGTAGATTTTGTTCCTACAACATTGTTCCCACACTCATAAAAAGAAGAAAATTCCTTTTCTGTCAATGAGTTTTTGGGGGAGTGGAAAGGGGAGAAAGGGAAGTGAAATACATCAATGTTCTATGAATCCATAATCTCCATACTGTGGATATTCCCAAACCTAGCAATAGTCACTAAACATTTATTGAGTACCCACTGTGTTTTAGATAAAATGCTAAATGTATAGTTTGAAATTACTCCATGCCTTTTATTTTGGGGGGAGGGTTGGAAATGGATAGAATATTGGAACAAAATACTAAAAAGAAGGGTAGTTTTTCATGAAGGAAAAGTATGGCTACCCAAAATGAAGTGAAATAATTGAAATATAGCTGGAATCTGACAGATAGAATGCAAATATGGTACATATATATTAGAGAATGGAGTTTCTGATTCTATGGATATAATTTGGATGGATATGGATATAATTTCTTTCATATTATTGTGAAAAGAGGGAAGCTGATCTCCTTTTCCAACACTCTTAAGGCCTTATGTGTTCAGGTAGGGGTTTCTGCCATAATAATAGTAATAGTAATAATAATAATAATATCTAACATTTATTTAGCTCTTTATGGTACACAAAGTGCAAGTACAGCCGAAGGAAATCTTGACTGGCAAATGTGGATGTTTTAAGAAACTGAATTATGTGAATACAATCTTGAGAGAAGAGAATACTCATTATCCACTTAAAATATTTCCAGGCTGCTGCAGCATGGCACTATATAGAAACCAAAGGAATTGTCTCTTTCCTTGGCCAGCTGATTTAGCAAGAAATTATGCAAATTGTATGGTCTTTTCAATTGGAGTCCTTTGGGTTTGCTAAAATATTTTAACATACAGACACATTTGACCATGAACTGGGTTTTCCACCCTCTTTAGAGTCCACCACAGATAATTCTAGTCTACTGGATATCTCACAGTGAGCTTCAGCTCATAGTCAGCAACAAGACCATTTTCTGCAGTCTTGAGATAAAATATTTCCTTTAAAACCACTTGCATTAAAAAAAAAAAAAAAAAAAAAAAGGCATACCCTGGGGGAACTCCTGGAGGAAAAGATTCAATGATATCAGACAACCTTCTGAACTGTTTGAGTCATTTAAAAATATGTCTCCTGATTGACTTACTGATTAAGGAAAGAAGGAGTTCTAGGCTACTGGAGGAATAGCTAGGGGCCTTCTATGTTATGAAATATACCGTGTGCAGAAATGGTAAGGAAAGAATGAGCTGTGATTGCTATCTCCACCCATGCATGTTTAGAGCAGACTTGGAGAGGGAGGGACCAGTTACAGAACTGGGGCTTTAACTAAAAAGACGTTTCTAAATTTGACTGTTAGAAATGGATAGAAAGGTCATGGCTATCTACCATCAGCAAATGATCTTTCTCAGTCCGAGTTCTTCCCCAGATCTTTGCAATATAAACTAAATCCTGAATCTTTTCTTCACAATTTACTGTGAGCTTGTTTTCTTTGTTACTATTTTAAATTCCTATTTTTTTCTTCCATGCCCTTTTGGGGCTTTTTGCTTATTTGCTTTTACGTAAGCAGAAGCTTCAAATATATGAATGAGGCAGGATAAAACATTCCCAGAGTTATTGAGTTGCCCCTCATTTATTCTTAGCTTTGGGAAGGATTTGCTATCTGGCCCAGTATCTTAGGTTTTTTAACTCTATAAATCCTGGGCTTTAAGAAAACCAACCTCCCCCCCACCAAAAACAAACAAACAAACAAAAAACCCAAAAAACAACCTTCCCACAAGGTATAGATACTCTATACCTATAAAGGTTGTACCTTTATAACAACTCATACATCTGTGTTCTCTTTTCTTCAATGTGCAGTTTGTTCAAGCTCTCCTCCCTTTTCATTTGTGCTATGGCCCTGACCTTCTGTTGGGTTTCCCTGTATTCATTCAGCCTCTCCCTTCTTCTCAAAGATCTATGTCTTCTAGTTCATCCTTCCTTCTACAACAAGACCAATGGTATTAGCAGGAAAATGGCTTGATTTGCAAGTGAATTGAATTTAAGTGAGTGAATGAGAGGATTGTGGGGACTGAGTGTGGATCACCACATTGTATTTTCACTTTTTTTTATTATTGTTTGCTTGCATTCTGTTTTCGTTTTTCTTTTTTTCTCTTTTTGATTTTATTTTTCATGTGCAGCATTATTATTTAAATATGTATAGAAGAATTGCACGTTTAACATATATTGGAGTACTTGCTGTTTAAGGGAGGGAGAAAAAAATTTGGAACAAAAGGTTTTGCGAGGGTGAATGTTGAAAACTATCTATGCATGTGTTTTGAAAATAAAAATCTTTATGAAAAAAATAAAGAAACTTATAAAAAAAAAAAAGAATTTAAGTGAGACAGAGCTGTGCAAAGTCATCCTCCTCCAGGGTCAGCAGGGTCCAGTGGCAAGATATAAATCAAGATGGCCCAGGATGCAATGGGAGACCTTGGCCTTTAAAAAGCTAAGGTTTTTCCCAGGTCTCAGTTTATAAAATGCTGTTTATTAGACTGCTTTTGTCTACTGGATATTCTAATCTGTCATAGCTTTGTTATTAAACTCAGTGTATTCGGAGCTGTGTAGAAATAACTCTACATATCAGCTGGCGCTATATTGACCTCTATCTATATCTCTTTTGATCAGGAGAATTTTGAAGGCCTAAAGGTATAGGCTGAATCATAGGATATAAATAGGGTGAGGTGACCAGGGTTTGGCGGCAGGGTGCTGAGGGCATGTTTCCTCTCCATAGTTGATGCTTGGTTTGCTGTCCTTGTGCCTCCTGATTTTCTGTCTCTGTGCACAGTGTAGTTATGTCCCTTTGCCCTTGCCTGGTACCAGGCTGCCATCCTGATTCGGTGCCACAGGGCTTTGGGCCCGATTTGGGCCAGCACAACTGCACCTGACCCTGGCCCGCCCAAGAACCAAATTTATAGCAGGTGCCCAAATTCCTGGTTCCTCAGTACCTTTCTGATGTAGCTGGAGATGTTTGAGCTTTCAGTTTCTCATTCCTATTTCTTTTCTTCCCCAATTATGATCTCTGGCTAGGTTTTCTCCAGCTCTCTGCAGGTGGGCAGCTTGATCCTGGCTTGAAATGGGGTGACCCTAGCTCCTGGTGTGAATAGTTATTAGGTTCTTTTCATAGAATCACACAAAGCTACTATATCACATTTGACATGGTTGACTAGGAAGGAATGTGGGTCACCAGCTTTTTACCTTATTTGGGACTTCCCAGGCTTTGGAGGCACCTGTTTAACTAAACAACTTTCTTATTTTAAACCTTCAAAGAACCCAGTGACGTTTGAGGATTGGCTGCTGTTGTTCCCCATTGCTTTTCAGGGATTTCTTCTGTAGATCTGTTCTAATGTGTGATGCACCTTTTAAAAAAAAATTCTCATTTCCCTTGGCTTTTGTAGTCCTATTTTTAACCGATTCTCCTGCATTACTCTTTGCCATTCTTGCAGCACACCTGTGCTTGCAACATACATATTTTGGGGGCAAAAAACCAAAACAAAGCTCAAGCTATTCCCATCAATTTCCTTGTCTCCACGTTTACTTTGTGTCTGTTAAGAGTCAGAAGGAGAAGGGTAAGCGATCCACTCGACCACGTTATTTCTGGATGTCGGTTGCCATGTGAAAGATTGTGAACTCAGCCCTTCCTTACTCTAATAATCCTTTCTATATTGAATGCCCTTGGTGCTCAGGGTGTTCTATCAATTAATTGATCCACCCTTGAAAAGTACATTGTCTCCATATTAGAGATGGGGGTAAAAATAAAGGAGGAAAAGCCCTCTAAGAGAAGAAACCAAGTGATAAACCCAGGATCAGAGATTTTCTGTTCTCCATTCTGCTATCTTCTCACTCCATCTTCATGAAAATAGGTGGCTGCTTGAGTTACTGCTTATGATTGTCAGATTCACTTTTATTTTCTTTATGCTTTCAGAATAAATAACAGACCACAGAGAAAAATCTATTTTTAGCATGGACACTATTATTGTTAAAGGCAGAAGGGATTATTTTAGCCTGATGGGTTCTTCCTTTCCATGTTTATGCCTGTTCAGATAAGATTGCATGAATACATACAGTGCTAGAGTCAGGAAGTCTTGAGTTCAACTCCTGCCTAGTTATATGTGATTCAGGACCATTATAACTGCTTGATGCCTCAGTTTCCTCATCTGCAAAATCTATGATCCTATGATACTCTAGGGGCAGGTAGATAGTGCAGGGCAGATTCCATTGGGCATGGATGGAAACAGGAAGATTCATCTTCCTTTGTTCAGATCCCACTAGCTGTGTGACCCTGAGCAAGTCCCTTAATCCTATTTGCCTCAGTTTACTCATCTGTAAAATAAGCTGTAAAGAGGAAATGGCAAAAACCCAGTATCTTGGCCAAGAAAACTTCAAAATTAGGTTGGGAAGATTCTGAAATGACCAAACAGCAACAAGAGCAATATGATAACCTGTTTGTCAGGACCACTGCCATCTCTTTCAAAGTCAAAGTAGGAATTATAGAGGTTTTTGTATGGGCTATAAATCTTAAACATTTTAAGACAACATAACTTGTTTATAGCATGTCCTAAATCAAAATGACTTGGGGCTATATTCTCAATGAATAGCTTAATATAGAATAGATTACTATCATGACTTATGAATCTTAAATATGAACCATTAATCTTGGGGATCTCCAAAGCAATAGAATTTCTAGTTATTTTGTATGATGAAGATGAAGGTAGCACAGTGGATAGAGCCCTGGATCTGGCATCAGGAATACCTGAGAATCTGACCGCAGGTACTTACTAGCTATATATTCCCGAGCAAGTTAACTTCTCCTCATCTTCCTTGTCTGTAAAATAGAGGTAATAATAGCATCTACTTTTCAGGGTGGTTGTGATGATGAACCGTAAAGCACTTAGCACAGTGCCTGTTTTCACCTGATCCCAGGTAAATGAATATCAATATGGCTATGTCCAGACCTAGAGACCCCCTTGTGAGTTGGAGAGGTTCAGCGGTCCTGGATCCTTTGTTTGCATCTGTCACTGTTTTCAGTTGTTCAGTCATTTTTTCAGTCATGTTGGATTCTTGTGAACCCATTTGGGGTTTTCTTGGCAAATATATCTGGGGTGGTTTGTCCTTTCCTTCTCTGGCTCATTTTACAGAACTGAGGCAAGCACAATTAAGTCACACAGTGAGTGTGAGAGCAGATCTGAACTCATGTCTTCCTGGAACCACCTAGTTGAACTGTATATACTACAGAAATGTGGAAATAAACAAAAGAGGAAATATTCCTTATTGGTAGCAGTTTTCTAGCAAATAATTTGATCTTGAATTGCTTACTTGTTTTTGTTGTTACCTATAAGCCTGCTCCTTCCTCCTTTACAATAAAGAAAATTAGTTATAGAAAAATTCTTGTATATTGTGATGAATGATGGCAGGGGAAGAAATTCAGGAAGGGATTTTGTTATCTATAGAGATTTGGCATTCACCTCCTTAGATTAGCAGACCTGAGATCCAAGGGGGAGGAAAGTACAGATAATGATCTCATTTGGAAGTCCCCAGGGTAAAGTTGGTGTGCTTCTATTATACCTTTAGGTAAACAGTTTTCCTAAATTTGGAGAACCCTGGACTTAATTGAGATAAGCACTTGAGGCAATTGCAAGCCAAAATTGGGAGGACTGGGCTTCTGAAGGATTGATTTGCTGCATGTGGAGCCCTTAAAACTATTCTTAAAAGAGTGAATTAGCATAAAACCATTCACGCAGTGGCATAACAAGATGGATCATATATGAAGAGGCTGGTGGACTGGAGGAGTAGTATGGAATCTTCCAGCTCTTAATATAAGATCCTGTGTGGGTATTTTGATTTTACAAATATTTATTTTAAAAAGGAAATCCTTTTTTTTTTTTTTTTTTTTTTTTTTTTTTTTTGCCTACTGAGGGAAAAGAGCCAATGACTCAGATTTTTTTTTTTTTTTTTTTTTTTGAGGGAGAGGAGGTAATTGGGGCTAAGTGACTTGTTCTGGATCATATAGCTGGTAAGTGTTGAGTACCTGAAGCCATATTTGAACTCAGGTCCTCCTGACTTCAGGACCAATTCTCTATCCACTATGCTGTCTAGTTAACCCTGACTGAGAAATTTTTTTAAAAAGGAGTGACTCTATCCTTCATCATTTCTCTTCCTTTAACCTTCAAATAGCATCATATAATTCTGGAGTTTTCCATAGGACAACTTGCCCCATCTCCACCCCAGTCTCTATAAACCCAAGGTAACTAAGGTAGCGCAGTGGGATCTGGAGTCAGGAAGACTTGTCTTCCTGAGTTCAAATGCAGCCTCAGACACTTTCTAGCTATATGAGCATGGGCAGCTACTTAATGGTATTTGCCTCAGTTTCCTCATCTGTAAAACGAGAAGGAAAGGGTAAATTACTCTGGTATCTTTGCCAAGAGAATCTCTGATAAAGAGTCAGAGATGACTGAACATCAACAAGATTGCTGCCTCTTTACTTCTTATTTCCTGATCCCATGTGAATGAGCATCAATATGACTATGTCCAGACCTAGAGACCCCCTTGTGAGTTGGAGAGGTTCAGCGGTCCTGGATCCTTTGTTTGCATCTGACTGGCAGTGAGGAGAAGAGCCCTCAGCAATTACTCCAGCACTTTTGCAGGAGACAACCACTAACAAAAGGATGGCTCCCAGCTGTGCCTCTGAGGGTGATAAAGCAGAGATGAGATGAAATTTAAAAATACCTTTACAGCCACCTCTTTTCCTTCCTCTGATAGTCCTCTTAGGGAATGAAGGAGGAACAGTAACAACTGCTTTATGTTCTGGTGAAGTCTATTAATGAGGTAATAGTTAATACTGATACTTGCTTAGTTAAGTCTTTCTGTAATAAAAGTGGAGCTAAAACAACCACTTTCTATTTTAGCTTTAAATGGGAGAGAATACTTCTTTATCAGTCAAAGGTGTTACACTAAGTGTAAAATCTGTAAAAATCATTGGATGAAGTGAAACTTTGCCAGTCATTAAATCTGTTCTGGTTGTTGAGGGATTTTGTCATCCTCTCTGGCTCCTATGTAAAAACACTGAGCTGAAATTGGGGAATTCCAGAAATTAGAGTGAGCTCAATAGTCTAGCTAAAGCCTCTGAATAAGAATTGTTTGGGAGGGGTAGGAGAGAAGAAAGAGGAAGGAGAGGTTTCAACTTTGGCTTTGGATCTTTTTTCCTTCCTTTTGAGCTTTAAAAGCCTGTAGAATTTTGGACTTTCCATCTTCCCATCGGTGTTATGGTATTGTTCCTCTATGATGACAGCATCTGCTTTAGGAACCAAGGACAAACTGGATGAAGAACCAACTGGATGAAGAGGGGAACCTCAAAAACTTCAGTAAAAAAGAGGAAAGAACTTCCAGTGACCAGGGGCTGTGAATTACCCATTTGCCATATGTGCTGCCTTAGTTTGAGCCCACTGGACTCTCCCACTTCTGCTCTTGTTGGAGAATGTATCTTAGACTTTTGGGGAAAATATTTTATAACAACTCTTCTTTCTGTATCACTTTTAGTGATACTCCTTTCTAAAAACTACTTAAGGTTAACTAATGATCATAGGGAGATATTCTCACACCAGAGAGGGTATAATATACCATTATAGAATGACTTTCAAATATTTAGGAGTATCCCTAGAACCCTAAAGGGCTATGCAGCCTTTCCTAGACCTCTAAGACTCATCTGTGAGAATGGGAGTTAGGTTAAGGATCCTTAGATCTTTATAGGAGGTAAAATGTTAATGTGAATTTTTGAATGTTTTTGAATGTATATCGTAGGAAATAAATATCAATACATATTGTACATTGAATACCTTCCTACTTCTCATTTTGGGGACCCAAACTCAAGCTGTCTGAGGTCAGATCTGAACTCAAGAAGAGGAGTTTCAGTGATAGTGAAACAGTCAGGGAGCCTTTGGAATTTATCGAATAGAATTGTGAGAAACATGGCTTGTTCCATTGATTGGGCATAGTCTGGTGAGAGGCAGGGGAAGGCCCCAGTTACTATCTTTAATTCCCTTTTATCCTTCTTCATCTAGGATATACAAACTACAGACATGCTAGTTTTGACAATTAATTCAGTCACACAAAACAGGATAAAGCACTGCAGCAAATTTTGAAACAATCAATTCTACTAGTCTCCTTTTCAAATGTTTCCCTGGTAGAAAATTACTTAGATCCTTAGCAATGCTAATGCTCCTTCTATTAAGGATTTACTTGCTCTGGATTTCAAAGGAAGAATGAAAATGCAGATCAATTTTTACTTGTATTCCAACAAACTCCAAAAAAAACAGAGACTATCAATTACTGAGGAGGATTAAAAATAACCTGTGACTTCTTCAATCTTTCTTGCTAAGAAATCTATTTGGAGATTTTTATGTGCACTAATCACATCTAGGAAGTTGGTATACATTTTTCCCTTCTAGAGTTTCTTGGTGAGAGAAGGGAATGGTCTTGGATATGCAAATGAGTCTAATCTAATTAACTTTTATGACCACAGTTCCTTTGAGATAACCATGGAAGCCAATTAGATTCCATTAAAATTCAGCCATTTCCCCAAGCTTTCGTGAAATACCACTTGCTTCTCTGGAAGGAAAACAGTGGAAGCATGAAGACATGGTTTTGAAACAGCAAGAAGAGTTAACTGGAGATTTCAAGGCTGAGAGATGCTGTGGTTCTCCAACAACCATAATATTGGAACCAACAAGAGCAAGATAGCGCTACCAGATGCTAGTGCACATCCAGCCCTGGGCTATAGGCTGTAAAAAAGAAAAATTAATATGAAATAACTGTAAATTAGCCAATAAAGCCTTTTGTGAATTGGCCATAAACTGAGGAGATGAGAGGTAAGTAATAATACAGCCAGGTTGCTTTGTGGAAAGAGCTAAGGCCTGAATTCAAATCCCACCTTAGAAATTTACTACTGGGACAGCTAGGTGGTCCAGTGGGTAGAGTACCAGTCCTGAAGACAGGAGGACTTGAGTTCAAATCTGATCTCAGACACTTAACACTTCCTAGTTGTGTGAACTTGGGAAAGTCAGTTGACCCCAATTACCTCAGGAAGGGAAAAAAAAAAAGAAAAGAAATTTACTAACTATGTGATTTTAGGCAAGTCATTTAATCTGTTTGCCTTTATTTCCTCAATCACAAAAACAGGATAATAATAATAATAATACCTCCCCAGAACTGTGAATCTCAATGAGATAATACAATTTAGAACATCCAAGGTCACCCACCCTATCACCATCACCAGTTTTCTTGACTAATATCTTGGCCATGGATTTTGATAACTCTGGAGGAGAGAACGAGGGTGAAAACTTTGTGCAACTCACTTCACTTAAATCCATTTCATGCACATATTAAGATATGTCATATCATGTGATGTCATTGGCCCTCTTTGAGAAAGAAAGTTGAACAAATAACAATAACAACAATAACATCATTTGTGGTGTCCCCTGGCTGACAATAGGGATTATTTAAATGGTAACTATTGTCATTATGATCCTTATTATCATTAAACTAAGAATGTTCCCAGAGGAGGATCATAAAGTTGGTAAGGGGAGTAGAGCGTGGAATTAAAATATAGGTTGAAGGAACTGGGGATAATTAATCTTTGAAGAGAAAACTAAGGGACAACTTCCCAACTGTCTTCAGATATCTCAAGTATTACATAGCTGGGAAAGAGGGATTAGATCTACTTAGTTTTTCTTAGGTAACCAGAGCCAATGGGTATAAATTAGAGAAAAACAAATTTCAGATTAATTCCTAATGATTGAAGTGTCTTAAAATAGGATGAGCTTTCTTTGGTATGCATTGGAAGTGAAATGGAATGGAATGCCTTATGAAGAAGTGGTGAGTTCTCTGTCAGTGATGGTTTTTAAACAGATGCTAGAAAATCACTGCTAAGCACTGGGATCCAAAGAAATACAATTGCTCCTTCCTGCTATTGAGGAGCGCGTGGAGATGACATACAAACAAGATATGTATTTACACATACATATATTTAGAAAGATATATAGGTATAGATATGTATATATAAATATATATACACATAGATATGTATATATAGATGTATATATAGATATGGATATATACATATATAGATCAATATATGTGTGTATATAGATGTATGTTTAAGTATATAATATGTAATACATATATACTATAAATGGAGGGTACTTGCAGAAGAATGATACTATTATTTGAAACATTTTGCGAAGGATGAGAACTGAGGAAGACTTTTAGGAAATGCAGAGAAGCCAGGAGGCAGAGATGAAAAAAGATGGGGGATAGCCAGTGAAAATCTTGGAATCAGGACATGAAATATGATATTGTATAGTCTTGGAGAGTTACCTGGCACTACCTAGAGTTTAGAGGCAGCCACGTGGCTCAGTGGATAAAGTACCAGTCCTGGAGATAGGAAGGCTCATCTTCCTGAATTCAACTCTAGCCTCAGACACTTAATACCTGTGTGACCCTACACAAGTCACTTAACTCTATTTGCCTCAGTTTCCTCATCTGTCAAATGAGTTGGAGAAGGAAATGGCAAAAGCACTCCAGTATCTCTGCCAAGGAAACCCCAAATGGGATCACAAAGAGTCAAACATGACAAACAGCAACAAACCTAGAAATTAAGTGATTTTTCTATGGTAGCACAGATAGGTACTAGAGACAGGAATTGAACCTAGGATTTTCTTGACTGAGGCTAGCCTTCCATCCATGCTCCCATGCTGCTTTGGTCAAGCTCACTGCTTTCGGGATTATTTTTCTTCCTTTTTGAAACTGTATTTGTTGAGAACTGGTTCTGTACAGTATTTTTTCTTTTCCATCAATGGCATGCTGCTCTACAATTCCTCTTCAAAAATTCTTTCGGCATTGTCTCACTGCAGTTTGAAGTTCTAGATTCCCAGGCACAGGACACAGCACAAGATGAGAGTCTGCAGAGAGAGAGAAAAGCTGTTTTGAGGGGAAATTCAATAAAAAGGGTAGTCAAGAGTGATAGAAGTCATGCCCCATATGGGAGCCCATAGAAGGGGGAATCCAAAGCAATAAAACTTGGTGAGTTTTTCTATATTCTCTGCGTCAAGCAGATAAGTATTTTTGGGAAGGATCGGAGAGTCTAAACTTGGAGACTGACCATATGCCTGATGGAAGGAAAGGCTTGGGTAATTGACAGCTAATTCATACCTGTGGTGGGGGAAAAGGAATAGTTGACTGTTATGGCAGGGCTTGTTTTAATTAACCTGGTGATTCAGGGTCTTTGAGCTTTTCCAGTAGCACCATCATATAGTATGGAGGCTGTTAAAGTTCCAACAACACCGTGGGATGTAATTTGTCCAGGCCCACTGATTTAAATTTAGGGAGGATAAAGGACTGCTCAATCACTAGCTTCTTCCTTTTTTGGGATTTCAATGAACTGTCAGCCATTTTGTTTCTTCTTTCCCAGGAAATTATCCATAAGGGAAGTCAAGGATTTATGATCATTTGCTTTCATCAGAGAGAGAGCCCTAACAGATGTTTATGTCTCCCATCATTATTATATCTTGCCTTCAAGCAATCTTTGTGCCAGAGGCAGCTGAAAAATACAGTAACTAGAGCTCTGCACTTGGGATCAGAGGTCTGAATCTGAATCTTGCCTCCAACTCTTATTAGCTATATGACCCTGCTTGAATCACTCCATTCACTCAGTTTTCTCATCAGTAAAAAAGAGAAAAATAATAGCGCTTATCTCCTAAGACTGTTGTGAGGATCAAATGAGATGACATGCATGTAAAGTGTGTCATAAATCTTAAAGTGATAAAAATGTTAATTATTGTTATATTTTTGGAATTGATTTATTTCAGCCTCATGGTAGATGATCTTTTATTATGGTTTTGTGCTAATTGCTCATCCTATTTCTTTACTGCTGGAATTTACCCCAAATTCTCTTTAGAGAATACATCTTCTGTTCTCCTTATAAAAGGAGTATGTCTTCTAGATAAACAATACTATCCCACTAATCATTTTGTCTAATTTATTTCATTTGAATAAATACATTATATTATTTGTATATATAAATGATATAATAATACCATATATGATATATAAATCATATAATCAACCAATAAATAAATTATAATGAATATATAATTAACAAAAATAATAAATAAGAAATGGAAATTATGTATTAAGTAAATAAATATTTCATTTGAAAAAATAAATTCTATTGTTAAATAAAAGTCATGAATTACAACAAATCTCATTGATAACTATACAGTAAAATTTTTATCTTCAGCTTTAAGATATTTAATTCATTATCTATTCTCTGTATTTATGTTATTCTCTGTATTTATACATAAGTATCTGCTGCATTAAGATTATTTCCCTTCTTTGATAGTTTATGTAATAATCATAATGGTAATAATAGCTACCAATTATGTAGCATTTTAAGATTTGCAAAGGGTTATTATAGAATTTTATCCTTATAACAACTCTAGGAGGTAGTTGCTATCATTAGCCTTATTTACAGTTGAGGAAACTGCAGGAATCAGATAAAATGACTTGTTTGAAGTCACATTGTAGTAAGTGACAGAGCCCAGATTTAAATTCTAGTCTGACTGACTTATACTCTCTACAGTACATGGCATGTTAGATAAGCAAGCTTCTCCAATTCCTAATCTCAGTTTATACCGATCTTGAGCAAAATCTCAAGAGCCCAATTTAAAAAAACAAAAAAAAACTATAGTTCCTCTTTAAATTCACAACATCTCTGGAGAGGAGGTTATTATTATTCCTGGATCTTAGCTCTTGAGGTCAGAAACCCAGTTCTCAATTTCCAGCATCATTTATCACTTCTGGTACTTAAGGTAAAGTCCTCCTTCTGTCATTTCTTGGGTTTGGGTGCAATTGAAGTTGAGAAAGAGTGAGTTCCCTCTTTTCCATAGATCTTTATCTTTAGCTAAAGTTTAAGAAGCCCTGTTATAAATTTTTATATTTATGCTGCATATGTATTTCATATGTACTTGTTGATTTAATTAGAATATAAGGGAATTGTTTCTCTTTTTGAGAATGGTATGTGGTATAGTGAGATCTTTTTTCTCAGTATTTCCCAACAATACACCAATTACTCTGGAATGTCTGTCCCATTTTTTGTACTTTATGATTTAGTACTGTGTCCAAAATTTAGCACAGTATCTTGCATATAGTAAGTGTTATTACTTACTATAGTAATATAATATATTATAACTATAATATAAGTAATATAGTATAGTAAATAGTAAGCATTATTAATAAATGCTTCTTGACTTTACTTGATTTGTTTTTTTAATTTTATTTTTATTTTTTAATTTTTTAAAAAATAACTTTTTATTGACAGAACCCATGCCAGGGTAATTTTTTACAACATTATCCCTTGCACTCACTTCTGTTCCGATTTTTCCCCTCCCCCAGATGGCAAGCAGTCCTTTACATGTTGAATAGGTTACAGTATATCCTAGATACAAGATATGTGTGTAGAACCGAACCGTTCTCTTGTTGCACAGGGAGAATTGGATTCAGAAGGTATAAATAACCCGGGAAGAAAAATAAAAATGCAAACAGTTTATATTCATTTCCCAGTGTTCTTTCTTTGGGTGTAGCTGCTTTTGTCCATCCTTGATCAATTGAAACTGAATTAGCTCTCTTTATTGAAGAGATCCACTTCCATCAGAATACATCCTCATACAGTATCATTGTTGAGGTATATAGTGTTGATTTGATTTTTAAGGCATGTCTTTTTTAACCTCCTTTCTCCCTCCTACATTTCTTTCCTCTTCCATCTGAGTTCTTCCTTTTATTACTCAAATATTAGATGAATATGAATAAGGGTATAGAATGTACCACTGTATGCTATACTCCATAGAAGTGTGAAAGGAAGGAAGGAAACAAGCATTTATTAAGAGCCAGATACTGTGCTAAATCCTTTTTACAAATATTATCTCATTTTATCCTTGCAATCTTGGGAGGCAGGTGCTATTGTGATTTCCATTTGATATTTGAAGAAAATGAGACAAGACAAAAAGTTGTGACTTGTGTAGGATTACATAGCTAGTAAATGTCTAAGGCTGGATTTGAACTTAAGATCTTCCTGTCAACTGTGACATGTATCTGAATGAGAATACCTTCCCCCCCACCCCATACTCCTTTCAGATATTCTTTCTCTCTCGACATAACTAAGTTAGAGGCCAGTGTCTTTCATCCTTTGAAACATTATGACTAGAAGTGTTTAGTGCTATTGACCAGGGAGCGGTCTTTTCCATTCTGAAAATATCTTCTAAATTCTATTCGGTCAGGGGTAAAAATGCTATTCCCAAGTGCTGTGTCCCGCTGTTGTCCTAGTGGTGGGAACATATTTTATGTCAAATAACTGACACAGTCTTGTAATTAACTTCAGCACAATATCCATCTACTCCTCCATATAGTCAAACTATGTTTCTAAAACAAGAATTTTCCAAAGAGTGGGTCACATTGCCCAGTAGTATGTGATTATATAAGCAAGAGGCTCACTTGTTCTCCACAGATACAGAGATGTAGAATTAAGGATGCTGGAAGTGATTTGGTAAATTTGGGATGGCTTAATAATTCGGGCTTCATCTAGCATTTGTTTTACTGTGACTTTTTTTGAGGGGGTAGGATTGTTTGTTGCCAAATAAAGTTCTTAAATTCTAGCTAAGGAATTTGATTATGGAATAATTGTCAAGGGAAATGGGATAAAAAAAGGTACAAGTCCAGGTGGGGCCACATCTAAATTAATGGTTTGAGATTTGGTTAGTATCTTCAATGTCAAGTAGTCTAACCCCCTCATTTTATAGACAAGGAAGCTGGGATCTAGAGAAATAAAATTATAAATGTTGAGCCAAGATTTGAACCCAGATCTCTTAATGTCAAGCCTGCGACTCTGTTTACTACATCATGCTGCCTCAGGAAGAAGGATGGCTGTGGATAATTATTTTGTTTTTATTATTATATTTTAATATATTTATTTTTATTTATATATATTTATTATATTGCATCATATATAAGAATACATCACACACATATAGCCAACAACTTTAGTCTCCTTTTATTCCAAATCTTTTTTTTTCTTTTTAGCACTAATTGGTAAAGAAAACACAAAATGGAGACTTCAAGATAAAGTGGCAAGAAAGATCATAGAAGAATTCAGCTCTCCTCAAGTATCCCTGTAAAACTCTAAAGGGGAACTAAATCAAATAATAATAAATTCAAAGAGAAAATTAGTAAATTCATTCATCCAGCCAAAGTCCACATAAAAAGACACCCAGAAGTTCAAATTTGACCTCAGACACTTAATACTTCCTAGTGTGTGACCCTGGGTAAGTCACTTAACCCCAATTGCCTCAGCAAACTAAATAAATAAATTTTTTCAAATAAATAAATAAAATAGGACTCTGGAGCAAGATTTATTATTCTACAAGCAAACAATAATAACAACAAAACCCCCAGGGATAACAATTCTGATCTCATAGAATTTTAAAATAGACATGGTTAAAAGAGATAAACAAGGAAACTACATAATGATTCAAGACAATGAAATGATAACAATAATTAATGTGCATATGTATGTATATATACATATGTATAACAGCATAGCATCCAGATACTTCATCAAAGAAAATGACAAAGATGATACAGCATACCAAAACTTATGGGAAAGTCTACGTTTCTAATCACTTTATTTAGTATCAATAGAAGAGGAAATAAACAGTGGGTATAAAACTAAAACAAGTAATAAAATTTAAAACTATCAAGTGAATGCTCAAGTAGAAATTCTGAAAATCAAGGTAAAGAAGAACAAATCTAAAACAGAAAAAAAAAACCCACAAATAAACAAACCCTATTAAATTGCTAAATAAAACTTGGAGTTGGTGTTTTTTTTTTTTTTTTTTTTTGAGGGGAAACGAATGAAATAGATGAACCACTAGCTAATCTGATTTAGTAAAGAGAGGAAAAGCAAACTGCCGGTATCAAAAATGAAAAAGAAGGAACATTCAGAACAAATGAAGACAAAATAAATAAATTACATAAAGAAATCACTAGAAACAATTTTATCCAATTATATACAAAAAATAACTTTAATGAAATAGATAAATATTTACAAAAAACCCCTTACATTAACAGAACAAAAACATAGATAATTTCAATAATCTCAGAAAAAGAAATTCCACAAATCATAATTGAACTACCAAAGGGGGAAAATCAAGACTAAATGAATTTGCAAATGCATTCTGTTATATATTCAAATAACAATTAATTGCTATATTACATAAACTGAATGCAAAAATGCATTAAAAAGTAATTATACCAAATTACTTCTGCAAAACAAAATGGTCTTTATTCCTAAACCAAGGAAAGAAAAAGCAGAGAAAGTAAACTATGATCTAATATATCTAATGAATATTGATACAAAAATGTTGAATGAAATATTAATATTCTATAGTAACATATTAAACATATTGTACACAATGGCAAGTCTGAATTTAAACAAAGCACATGGAGTTGATTCAATAAGAGGAAAATGATCAATAGAACATAAAAATCACAAAAATTATATTATTAATATATCCATAGATTAGGAAAAAAATCCCTTGATCAAAAAAACCCACTCATTTCTATTAATAAAAATTTTAAACAATAAAAATTTAAAGCATAAAAAGAATAAATTGGCCATTGCTTAAACTGTTAAATGGCATTTATTTAAAATCAAAAGTCAGAATTATCTGTAACCAAGAAATGCAAAAGAACTTTCCAGTAAGATTAGGTATGAAAATAGGATGTTCATTATCAGCATTACTGTTTGACATAATTATAGAAATGCTACCTATAGTAATAAAAGAAAAAAAAATCGAGGGAAATAATACAGGCAAGGAGGAAACCAAATTGATACATTTTACAGGTGATAGGATGGTTTATTTAGAAAATAGCAAAGATTAAAAAATAAAACAAAAACTTTTGCAAAGTTATAACATATAAAATAAACCAACAAAAATTGTGAGTCTTTTGATTCATTACCAACACAAACAGGAAGAGATAGAAAAAAATTCTTTCAAAATAATCACAGAATATATAAAATAATTTTGAATCTAGATATCAAAATACACAGGAAAAAAATAAACACAACTATAGAAGTTAATGTGACTATAGAAGTTATATGTTCTTTGTTGGGCCATGCAAAAATAATAAAAATGCTACCATTGCCTATAACAACATAAAAATACAGTCTCAAACTATTCAAGCTTTCATAAAATTACTTTATAGAATTAGAAAAAGTAATAAAATCTGTCTGAAGGAACAAAAGGTCAAGAATATAAAAAAAGAAAAGAGCTAAGAGGAAGCAGCCTAGGAGCATTAGATTTCAAATTATACTAGAAAGCAATAATTATTAATCATCAGCATTTGCTATTGGTTAAAAAAATATAAAAGGTGATTAGTTCAACTAATTAATTGCATAAGACTTAGTAGCAAATGAATAGAATATCATAATATTCTATAAACTCCAAGTTCTTCAGTAAGGGCTTAGCATTCAACAAAAGCTCTTGGAAAATGTAAAAAACATTCTGACAGAAATTGGATTTATACCAATATGTCATCCTATGCCAAATAGGTAAATGGCCTAGCTATAAAGGGGTATATCATAAATTAGAGATGCTTTTTATCATTACAGTAGAGGAAAATTTTACATCAAATGAAGGATATTGAAGCCCACAGAAGATAAAATGGGCAATTTTGATTATGTAAAATTGAAATGTTTTTGCATAAATAAGACCAATTCCAAAGTTAGGAGGGAAACTATTATTTGGGGAAAATATCTTGGCATCATAGTTCACTGCCAAAGATCTGAAACATAAAATAGAAATTGATTCAAATATGTAAGCATAATTACTCTCTAATAAAAATGCTCCAAATTGCTAATAAGATAAATGCAAATCGAAGCAATCTGAGTCCTATCTCATGCCCATCTGATTGGCAATAATGGCCAAAAGGAATAAAGTGACAATTATTGGTGGGTCTGTGGAAGGACAGACATATTAATATCGGTGAAACTGTAAATTGGTTCAGTCATTCTGGATAGCAATTTGATCCAGTTAATGCAGGTTTTAGGTACATATCCCAAAGAGATGAAGATGTAGGATTTTAATTGATGTTTGAAGGAACACAGGGAAGCCAGGAGGCAGAGACAAAGAGAGGGATTGTTCCAGACAGGAGGGATGACCAGTGAAAATGGATAGAGTAGGAAAATGGAATCATCTGTATGAAGATCAGCAAAGAGACAGTGGATTGCAGAATATATGAAGAGAGGTAAATTATAAGACTAGAGAGAGATAGGAAGGAACCAGCATGTAAAGGGTTTTAAAAGTAAAACAGAGGACTTTATATTTGATCCTGGAGGGAATAGAGTGTGGAAAGACTTGAAGGAAAGACTCTCATCAACAGGTTATTGCAATAGTCTGGTGTGAGATGATGAGAGCTGCATCACGGTATCAGAGGAAAATATATAACAGAGATATTAAGAAAATCAAATTGATAGGCAAGCTACAGGAAAAAAGAGAAGATACTTAAATAATGTTTAAACTGCATTATTAGCTTAATAATTTATTGTTATTATGTTTTTTAAATCCCCAAATTAGCAGAAGTGTTTCCTGTGGGAATGACCATCTGCCATTATTCTAAGGATGCCTATGACAGGTCATACCAGTAATTACGAACAAGAATTCATAATTATGCAGTAAAAATCAATTTTAGGCATAACCAGCACATACAAGGCACTTGATTCTACCATGGTGATCATATATGTTCATTAATCATGATGGGAATTGCTTGAAGATCTTACCAAAGAAATCTCATTGAAAAAATCGGACTTTTAGTGATATTCTCTTTAAAATATTAGTATGTGGCTTTGAATGAAATAATTTAAAGGGCAACACTATAAAAGAGGAGATAATACAGTGATTCTGGAGAATGTTAGTTTGATTCCTTTTTTTTTTTTTTTTTGAATTCTCCATTCTGCTTCATTTTTGTAATATAATTTGTTCAACTGAGGAGTGATAGAAAACTTAAAGATAGGGGATTGTTGTTTGTTCATCTCAAGGCCTAGTGTATTTTAGGACTTTGATGTTAATAATGGTAATACTCATGAATGAGCTAAGCTTTTTTTGAAAAAAAATTTTATTTTTTCCAATTACATGTAAAAATGATTTTCAACATTCTTTTAGGTTGTACAAGTACAAACATATTAAACATATTCTACCTTAGTTGTATTGTAAAAGAAAAATTAAAACAAAAAGGAAAACCGAGAGAAGCCAAAAAGCAAAAAGAGAGAATAATATGCTTTGAACTACATTCAGACTCCATAGTTCTTTCTTTGGATGTGAATAACATTTTTCATCATTAGAACATTGTAACGCTGAAAAGAGCTAAGTCTATCAAAGTTGATCACTGCACAGGATTGTTATTGCTGTGTACTATGTTCTTCTGATTCTGATCACTTCACACAGTATCAGTTCATGTCTTTCCAGATTTTTCTGAAATCTGCATGTTCATAATTTTATATAAACAATAGCATTGCATTACATTCACATATTGTAATTTGTTCAGCCATTCTTTAATATTCATTTTTTAAAAAATTGAATTCTAAATTATTTTTTACTTTCTTTTCTTCCTTTCTTCTCTCCTCCCTCAGCTGGCAAGCAATTTGATATAGATTATGTATATGTAATTAAGCAAAAAATATTTGTATGCTAGTCATACAAATGTGAAAGAAAACAGAAAAAAATTCATGAAAAAACAAAGTGAAAATTAGTATTCTATCTTCAATCAGACTCCATCAATTCTTTCTTTGAAGGTGGATAGCATTTTTCATCAAAAAATCCTTTGGAATTATCTTGGATGATTGTATTGCTGAGAGGTCATTCACAGTTGATCATTGTATAATATTGCTGTTACTGTGTACAATGTCCTCTTGTATTTTGAGCTAAGTTTTTAGAACTTGAGCAGGGTCCACGAGGCAGGATTTATCAGTGGGAGCTGGTACTATATAAGGCATCATGAAAACTTAAGTTGACAGGGAAGTTTGTTGCTCTGTTATTACCTGCCTTAGAAAGGGTGGGTTGGAATGAAATGATCTCTCCTCTATTCCTGCAGTTTTACTTGAATCCTAGAGAGTTGATTATAGCTTTTCTAGCACGAAACTAGTTGTTTCATTCCTGACTCACTTTGTGGTTCATAAATATCCTGAGGAAAACATATGAGTTGCAGTAGCTGCAACTTTAACCTTGTGTCTCAATTACTTCTCCCATAGTTGTTCAGTAACTAACTTGATTTATTGTCGTAAAAGATTTTCTGGGTGCAAGAAAGCTAGCTCCTAATATTCTGATCAAAGACTAAATTTAAAATGAGATCCTGGAAATATTTTTTTACATTAGATTCTTACTCACATTCTAGAGTAAAAGTTAAAGCAACAAATATTTGTTGAATTCTTCAGGATTAGAGTTAATAATATAATATTTATAAAGTACTTAGCATAATATTTGACATATAGTGGGCACTTCATGAATTCTTGTTCTCCTTCCCTTTCCCTTCTTGCTTTATTAAGACACTGTGCTAAGTAATGTTGGGTGGGTGGGTGGGGGCATATAAATGATAATTCCTATCTTCAAGGAGTTCACAATCTAGTTGGAAAGATAAGACATTTGTTGTTGTTCAGATGTGGTCTCAGTGATGAACCCATTTAGGATTTTCTTTGCAAGGATACTAGAGTGGTTTGTCATTTTCTTTTCTAGCTTATAGTTGAGGACATTGAAGCAAAAAGATTTCAGTGACTTGCTCAGGATCACACAGCTAATAATGCCCGAGATCATATTTGAATGCAGGTCTTTCAATAATTTAAATGGTAAATAATAATGTAATGAGTAGTGGGTAAAAATAGATTCCAACTCTCCCACTGAAATAAAGTAAAGGTCTGGTAACAAGATCACTCTTTTTAAAAAAAGTTTTCAATTGTATTTTATTTTTCCAAATACATATAAAGATAAATTTCTTCACTCATTTTTGTAAGACTTGGTATTCCAAATTTTTCTCCCTATTTCTCTCCCTTAAAGACAGCAGATAACCTGATATAAATTAAATATGTGCAATTCCTTTAAACATATTTCCATATTTGTTCATGTTGTGCAAGAAAAATCAGACCCAAAAGGAAAAAAATGAAAAAGAAAAAACAAACAAACAAAAAGTTAAAATATTATGCTTTGATCCATATTCAGTCTCTGTACTTCTCTCTCTGAATGCAGATGGCATTTTCTATCCCAAGTCTATCAGAAATGCCTTGAATCACCACATTGTTGAGAAGAGTCAAGTCCATCACAGTTAATGATTATATAATCTTGTTATGTCTGTGTACAGTGTTCTCTTGGTGCTGCTCACTTTATTCAGTATCAGTTCATGTAAGTCTTTCTAAGCTACTCAGAAATCAGCCTTTTCATGATTTCTTAGGGAACAATAATATTCCATTACATTTACATATATTGTCCAACTTATGGTCATCTACTCAATTTTCAGTCCTTGCTACTATGAAAAGGGCTGTTACAAATATTTTTGCACATGTGGGTACTTTTCCCTCTTTTATGATCTTTTTGGGATACAGTAATGAGACTATTGGATCAAGGGTATACACAGTTTTGTAGCCGTTTGGTCATAGTTCCAAAGTGCTCCCTAGAATGATTGGATTAGTCACAACTCCACCAATAATTCATTAGTGTCCTAGTTTTCCCACAATCTCTTCAATATTTATCATTATCTTTTTTTGTCATCTTAGCCCATCTAAGAGATATGTAATGGTACCTCAGAGTTGCCTTAATTTGCATTTCTCTAATCAATAGTGATTTATAGCAATTTAAAAAATATGACTAGAAATGTCTTCAATTTCTTCATCTGAAAACAATTTGTTCCTATCTTTTGATCATTAGTCAATTGTGGAATGATTGATATTTTTATAAATCTGAGTCAGTTTTCTATATTTTTTGAAATGAGGCAAGGTAACTCTTATATGGAAAATCCTATTCATCCTCAGAATACTCTCTAAGTGAATTCTGGAAAGGTAGCCTCTTGCTTTTCATTGAGAGAGAGGCAGTCACCAAAGACAGATGAATTATTCCATTGTTCAGTGGGTTAGCTCTTTCTAGGACAGAGATGCCGTATTTACAGCCATGTAGCAACCCAGTGGAAGTTAATATAGCTGTCTTCCACCTGGCAGTTTGTTGTAATATTCTTCTTCATCTTGGGATGAGGGAATATGCTGTGGATGGTAAAGGAGGGATACACAGAGAGAAGAGACAGAAAAAGGAAAAATGATTTAGTGAGAAAGAAAAGGGAGAATTAAGTAGAGGGAAAGAAGAGAGAGATACAAAGAAAAAACAGAAAAAGACAGGAGAGGAGACGGAAAAAAAGAGGAGAGGAGAAAATAGATACACAAGAGAAAGAGAGAAAGTGACAAAAAAGAGAGAGAGAGAGAGAGAAAGAAAGAGAGA
This sequence comes from Antechinus flavipes, assembly GCF_016432865.1. Taxonomy (NCBI): domain Eukaryota; kingdom Metazoa; phylum Chordata; class Mammalia; order Dasyuromorphia; family Dasyuridae; genus Antechinus; species Antechinus flavipes. The sequence continues at coordinate 205,900,221 of NC_067402.1, forward strand.
GAGAGAGAACAATAGGAGAGAAGAGCTAGCTAGAAAGAAAGGACAGAGAAAGACAGAAAGAGATAGAAACAGACAGACAGAAACAGAGACAGAGAGAGACAGAGAGAAGACAAAGGGGAGGAGAGAGATTAGGAAGGAAGATAGAGAAGAGACACAGAGAAAAAGAAGAAAAAGAGAGAAGATGAGAAAAAAGAGAGCAAATACAAAAAAGAAAGAGAAAAGGAGAGAGAAGTAACAGAAAAAAGAGAGAATATGCAGAAAGAAGAGTGAAGAGACAGAGAGTGAGAGAGACTTAGAGAGTAAGAGAGTCCAATTTATTGAGGATCAATAAAATCACACAGCATTGAATAAATAGAATGTGATCTCCTTGAGAGCAGGGTTTATTTTAAAGTTTATTGCCTTGCATGTATTCAGTCCTTAATAAAAGCTTGTAATTTGTCAAATCAAAATGGAAATTCATTGGCTTTTAAAAAAAACCTCTTAATCTTTACATAAAATATGATTGAGTATAATGTATTTATTTGCTGTACACTTTAGTGTGGCCATATATTTTTAGGATATGTATTTTAAAATGAATTATTTAATACCATTAGTTTACTTGCAAAAGATTCCAATCAGCTCACTTAATGTTTCTGGAAGAGTTTTGTTAGGGAGGACATTAGCAAAGCTCTTTACTCTTTCTACCAGAAAGGAGTAAAATCGTTGCAATGATCAACGTTTCATTTGGAAAACAAACAAACAAACAATTGAATATTTAATTGATACGCAGTGTTTCTGGGAGGGCTATTTTAACATGAGGAAAATGAATTCATCTTGTGAAAAGGAGAATTAAATTGAAGGACCCCACAAACCCTTTTCCCCCAGCCCCCTTTTTAAATTAAATCTAACTGAGTGTTTTAGGTTAATGGTGTGAAAGAAAATTATGAATCTTTTCATATTATCCCCTATCTCTAATCCCTCCATTCCCCACCCCAAGCTCTTACATATTGAAATCAATCTTTGTCTCTGAGTTTTCCTTTGCTTGATAAATTTCATCTGAGTTTGGAGGGATTAAAGTTCCCTGTTTTTATCTATTATATTTATTGTTATACATTTATGCTTAAGACTCTTTCTAAAAACTTTAATAAAAAGATACTTATAAAAAAGTCCTCTAAGAAGAATTAAGGGCCTATAATGCCAGAATTGAATATTTACAAAAAGCCTTTTGCCTTTTTTTGTTTAAGGAGGAGTTTACTATTTATTGGGTGAACTATACTTCCACTTAATTCCAATCATTTTTTGGAATTTCTTGAAATTAAAACAGGTTGTTGATGTAGTTCAGCCTTGCATTTTAAGGGATACCAAATCTTCCTAGTGGTTCAGAAACCAAAAATTAATATATATACAATTGAGAAAATTAACTGGGGCTTACTTAATTCTATGAATTCATTGAATTTGGGTGTCTCTACCCTACTGTTGAACCAATCCAGGGCTTGGAATATTTACTAAAAATTTATAAAGAATCACTATAAAAAGAGAATAAAATAATATAGATAATTTATGGGCTATTAATAATTTTTTCATGTGTTTACTCACCCCTTTACAGAATTATAGGGCACCATGCAATCCTAGTGGACAGAAGTATTACACAGGTTTAGGAAATCAAACATGAAAGCAATCAGTCTTGATTTCCTTTAGCATTTTCTTTTGAAATTTCATTGTTTTCATTGGATTATAATTTGATGGTTGCAAAATCCTAATATTTTATGTGCAGCACATGCAACAGAAGCCTTTTTCTGAAGCAAATTTAGGATACATTCAGTAGTTTTGAACTAGGAGGTACCCAGCTGAAGAGTCAGACAGAATCATAGGCAATTTACATAAATTGTCTAATCCCTTATTATGTTAATACTAACATAAAAATGTTAATACTGTGCTCAGGAGTATATGTGGGAAGGAACCTTATTACTTGAGTGATACAGTATAATTCGAGGCATTAAGTGAATTTTCAGTTATTTATTCTATATAAAACAGGCCTTTGGGAAATTGCAAAGATCTTTTAATGAGTTCAATTCTTCCATGAAAGCAATAGCATTTAGATAGTACTTTAAAGTTTGCACAGAGGTTAAGTGACTTATTCAGGGTCACACAATAATTGTTTAAGACGGAATTTAAATTCAGGTCAAACATCCTCTCTCTAAGTCCAGTGTCCCACTGAATCACCTAGCTGTCCAAATCAAAGACTCATCTCAAAAATTGTTCTCATTTTAATGAAGAATGATAAAAAAGGCAAGGGGAAGAGGAAAAAAAAACATTTCTGTATACAAAGTAACACAGAAAAATAAGATTATACATGAAACTATAAATCTATTATGTACAGCTTGCTTTTAAAAAAGAACATAATAATTTCAATACATAATTTCAAAGTTGTCTTGCTGATGGGGTGAATAAGACCCCAGCAAAGGATCAACTAGGTGGGCCATAGAGAGGGGCTTATAAAATGACTTCTTCACAAAAATACAACCAGGGAGTAAAATGAAAAGTACTTGGTTGCTATGTGTTTTCTATAAGCACAACCAGTTCCATTAATCTGTCTGCCTCAGTTTTTTCATGTGGAAAAAAATTAATAATAGCATCTATCTCCCAGGATTGTGGTGAAGATAAAATTAGATAATATTTGTAAAGTACTTTCCAACCTCAAAGTGCTATAGAATTTATTATTATGATTTTAGCAGTCAATGAAAGGGCTCCTCTTCTTTTAATGGTAAACAGACCTGAAACAATATCTATGCATGCTTAAATCCACATGGGGACTGCCTCAGGCAGACCATGTTGCAGATAATGCCGAATTAGAGAGCTCCCTGTTATAATAATAAATATGATTTTTGGATAGAAGTTTTAATGAAAATATGAAGCTTAGCAGGGCCACTACTGGGTCTATATCTCAAGGAAGTCATAAAGTAGGGAAAAGGATCTACATGTGCAAAAATGTCTGTAGCAGTTCTTTTTGTGGTAGCAAAGAATTAGAAAATGAGCAGATGCCCATCAATTGGAGAGTGGCTGACTAAGCTGTGGTATATAAAGGTAATGGGATATTATTGTTCTATAAAAAAATGATCAACAAGCTGATTTTAGAAAGGGCAGGAAAGATTTCCATGAACTGATGCTGAGGGAAACTAGCAGAACCAGGAATACATTGTACAGAATAACAGCAAGATTGTGCGATGATCAACTGTGAAAGGCTTGATTCTTTTCAGTGGTTCAGTGATCCAAGGCAATCCCAATAGACTTTGGACAGAAAATGCCATCTCCATCCAGAAAAAGAACTAAGGAGACTGAATGTGAATCAACACATGCTATGTTTACTTCTTTTTTTTGTTTTGTTTTGTTTTTCTCTCCCATGGTTTTTCCTTTTTGTTCTGATTTTTCTCTCCCAATGTTGTAAAGGGCTGAAACTCTTGAGTTCATGCACTGAGGTCAGACAACTGAGCACTTAAGGCTAACTACCTATTGGACAATACTTTATTAGCATGTGCTTGGAAAATGGCCCGCCCCACCATTCTATGCTGGCTGCAACTGTTGGTGTATACAGAGAATTGGAGGAGGGATTAGAGGGTGGAGTAAGACAAGCCAGAGTCGCTTCTGGCCGGAAGATGAAGAGGAGAGGTGTGGAGATTCCTGTGTCCATTCCTCTCACTTCGACCAAGAATAAAGACCAAGGACTTTTGCTTTTCCTGACTCTGGCTGATTCTAAAGTATCCAGGGTGCTAACTTGGTCCTCACAATTGGTGCCCAACATATGGATTAAGAACACTACTTTTACTGAAGTCCCCAGTGACCAGGAAATTGGGTGAGTATTTTAATAGACAAACAGGGAATTTACTTTATTTAGGGCTTTTCTAGATGAAATGAGGCAGATATTAGGAAAAGATTCTCCCCGACTCCCACCCCCAACCCCACCCCAAAGGAGATCTACAGGAAACATACTCAGACTGATAGAGAGACAGAGTTTAATTATGACTTGGGAGCAGATTGATGGATTCCTGCATACATTAGAACATACGTTCTTCAATGAAGAAGATATAAGGGCAGATAATTGGAAACTAGTAGATCAACTATGTGAATATAATAATGATAATGGTTCTGATTCAATTTCCAAAGAAACATTCTATATATACAACATAATATAATTGGCCTTAAAGAATCCTGCAAGTTATAGAAAAAAGAAAAGTTTTCAGAACAGCCAGATGAGGAAGTGTGAGGAAAAAGAGGAAGACAAAGAACAGTTTAATGACCATATTGCCAGAGGGCATGGGGACTTAAATGAGGTTCAAAGGTGTGGTGATTCTCCCTCTCACAAGGCAGCTTCTGCCTACGAAGCAGATAATTGACATGCCTCCATCAACTCCACCTTCCAGGATAGAGGAAGGAGTAGTAGGAGGGGCTGTGATACCACCAGCACCTCCCCCCCAGCAATCACCCTCTCCTATGAATAGATTGCAAAAGGCACTACTTAAAGCCACAGAGGAAGGGAAGGATATAGGTGATTTGAAACTAGGAATGTATCCTGTGATTCAAGAGTTTAACTCTTCAGGTCAAGAAAGTAGAAGATACATTCCTTTTGATATAGAAATTTTTAAAGACCTGAAAAAGGCTTGCACTTTTTATGGGGCTACATCAGCTTATATTAAGATGTTATTACAGAATTTGCCTTATGAAATCTTACCCCTAGTGACTGGAAATCTATAGCAAGGGTATGTTTAGAACCTGGACAAAACTTGTTGTAGCTTTCTGAATATAGTTAGCTTTGTAGGACACAAGCCCAACAAAACAGTCAAAGTGGAGTTAATACTCCATCACCTGTGACCAACTAACCGGTATAGGTTCTTGTGTAGACATTTCAGTACAGATTAATTACTCCATAGCAGCATATGAGCAAGTTGCTGCTGCTGCTGCTATCAAAGCATGGGCTTCTCTCCACAATAAAAATGACAAAGGTAAGGCTTTCCAAAATTGCACAAAGGCCAAATGAACCCTTGCTGATTTTGTGGGACATTTGCAGACAGCTAATATACGAAACTCTTGAGTTGATGCACTGAGGTCAGACAACCGAGCACTTAAGGCTAACTACTGATTGGACAATACTTTATTAGCATATGCTTGGAAAATGGCCCTTCCCACTATTCTGTACTGGCTGGATCTGTTGGTGTATACAGAGAAGTGGAGGAGGGATTAGAGGGTGGAATAAGACAAGTCAGGGTGACTTCTGGCCGAGAGATGAAGAGGAGAGGAGGTGTGAAGATTCCTGTGTCCATTCCTCTCACTTCAACCAAGAATAAAGACTAAGGGCTTTTGCTTATCCTGACTCTGGCTGATTCTAAAGTATCTAGGGTGCTAACTTGGCACTCACACAATGTGATTCATAAAGCAATGTTTATTAAAAATTAATTAATTAAAAATTATAATTGTAGAATACCATTTAGTCCTGCATCAAACTAAACTATGTAGTCTGCTGGTTAGAAAATACATCTGTATATGAAAGGTTATATTCAACCTGTGCGATCAATGAATATTCATAAGGTACACTGAATTCATTTTTGTTCCTTTGAAATTAGGCTCCTTTCTCAAATGGAATGTGTTTACTAGAACCCTGTTTACAAGTAAAGATAAATAGATTTCAAAAAAATAGAAGTATAAGTCTAATTAATATTTCTGTTCTACTGGTAAGCATTTATAACAGTAAATCTGGAATGAGTACGTTCTAAAAAAAAAATTGCTAAAATTTTCTTGATGTGTAACTGGGGAAAATATAAAATACTATTTAAAAATAAAAAAAATGAAGTCACAGAAAATATGATGCTTAGAGACTGGGGCTCTACCATTAGTTAATAATAAATCATCAATTGTAATCATCACAACAGCTAACATTTTTATAGTACTTTAAGGTTTGCTAAACATTTTACATAACTCACTTGAACCTCATCATGCAGTGAAGTGGAACTATAATTATCTCTATTTTTCAAAAACAGAAACTGAACCCGAGAGAGTGTTTCTTTCTCTTTTGGACCTGGATTCGGGAAGATTTGAATTCAGATTTTGCCTCAGGCTGTGTTATTGTGTGATTGTGGGCAAGTCACTTACTTAATCTCTCTTTTCTGTAAATCTGTACTCAATCTCTTCTTCTGTAAAATGGATTTCATAACAGCACCTTCTTTTTGGGCCTACTGTGAGGGTCAGTGAACTAACGTTTGCAAAGCACTTTGCAAATTTTAAAGTGCAATATGAATTCAAGAAGTTTTGTATAATTCACAGACTGTCAAGTTGTCATATTGTAAATGGAGAAGATGGAGGACAAAATGTTGCTTTTGCTGCTAAACATGGTTGCTTATTGATTTGTACTCACTGCATGAGAGTGGATGGTATATTAAAAAATGACTATGATGTAAAAATAAAAAGTACCAAAAAAGCATTAATTTTATAAAAGCATATATGTGATCCAGAGCAGGCTTTAGAGGATATCCACTCCAAGACCCTCAATTTTCAGGTGACAAAACCAGGATCTATAAAACTCATACAGATCCGGGGTCATACAGATAGTTTCAAAGGTAGGGTTTGAACCTAAATACTCTGACTCCAGAGCTAGTGCTTTTCCCAGTGGACTATGTCATTAGAAACCAATAATCTTTAGCTACTCATTAAGAGGCATGTCTCATCTGGAGCTCATGAAAACAGTTGCCAAATAAGCACTTAATAAATTATTTTATGAAAAACTTTAAAAAGTATGGTAGGGTCCTGATAGAAAGAGTTTACCATCTGGCAAGCAAGGAAACTCTGGATTCTTAGAGATTAAAGAGATGTGTTCAGATTAATATATCTAATTAGTAGTAGAGTCAGAATGAGAACTCAGGGATCTTGTCTCCCAAACTAGCCATTTTTCTATTACACTACCTTGTTTTGGTGAATATTTTTATTTAGAAATGTTAGAGGAAAAACTCAGTTCCAACCATTAGAATGTAGATTTTCATGCACATAGAAACTTTTCCCCATAACTTTTAATCTATGTAATGTAGGTCTTGAAATAGCTGATCTTTGATTTGAAACTATACTCAAAAAGTTATCAAACTGTGCATACCCTTTGATCCAGCAGTGTTACTACTGGGCTTATATCCCAAAAAGATCTTAAAGAAGAGAAAGGGGCCTCTATGTGCAAGAATGTTTGTGACAGCCCTCTTTGGAGTGGCCAGAAACTGGAAACTGAGTGGATGTCCATCAATTGGAGAATGGCTGAATAAGTTGTGGGATATGAATGTTATGGCATATTATTGTTCTGTAAGAAATGACCAACAGGATGATTTCAGAAAGGCCTGGAGAGACTTACATGAACTGATGCTGAGTGAAATGAGCAGAACCAGGAGATCATTATATACTTCAACAACAATACTATATGACGATCAATTCTGATGGACGTGGCCATCTTCAGCAATGAGATGAATCAAATCAATTCCAATAGAGCAGAAATGAATTGAACCAACTACACCCAGGGAAAGAACTCTGGGAGATGACTATGAACCACTACATAGAATTCCCAATCCTTCTACTTTTGTCTGCCTGCATTTTTTATTTCCTTCACAGGCTAATTGTACACTATTTCAAAGTCCAACTCTTTTTATACAGCAAAATAACTGTTTGGACATGTATACGTATATTATATTTAACTTATACTTTAACATATTTAACATGTATTGGTCAATCTGCCATCTTGAAGGGGTGGGGGGAAAGAGGGGAAAAATTGGAACAAAAGGTTTTGCAGTTGTCAATGCTATAAAATTACCCATGCATATAACTTGTAAATAAAAAGCTATAATAAAAAAAAGAAAAAGAAAAAAAGAAAATAGCTGATCTTGTTTGATCCCAGGGCTGCAAATTAGCTAGTGCAATTGAAACCAGTTAATAGAGAACTAAACTATCTAAACCAGTTAAAAAAAAAAAAAAGAAAAGAGAGGGACCAGATGTCACCACTCCTCAGCCTCCCCCAGTCTTCTCTAGGGACTTTTGGTTGTTATGTAAAACAACTTACATAACAGCTTCTTGAGGCTGAACCTCTTATGAGACTCTCTCCCAATTAAACAGTATTTTATCCTGTCCTTCCTCTGCCCTCTTGGGTGTTCCTACATTCGAGTATCACATGATGCCTCTGGATTGTCTTAGTTAAAAGATCCTAGTTTTTACTCTTTTTGCAGTTTTTTAAATTTCAGTTCACATAGGATACATAAGTATAAGGGTACTTAGCTATATTTGGGTTTCCTTTATAATACTCTCAATTTCAGATTTCACGACAGAATAGAGAAAACTGTGAGTAATGATATTTCATTTAAGGGGTCTGGAATTAGACCAAGAAAGGGAAAAGGAATGCTCACAGATCCTGTTGGAGGAACTTCATACTTTTCAGGAAGTGATCTTGAATCTCTGAGATCACAAACTTGAAGAGAAGGATATAATTGAGCAAAACGAGTGCTTGCTTACATGCTAATTGGTTACTAAGGTTAGAGTGAATTCTGGGGATATAAGAATAAAAGGAGCAGGTGCATTTGTAAAAAGAGAATTAGAACTTGGGAGGGGGTGGAATGCTTGCTCTGGATATGGGATGACACTTTACATAGCAGGTTGCAAAATGTTATCAGATAATTAAAAGAAATGGGAAAGTTTTTTCATACATGAGAAATCTTGGAAATTTATTGCATGTCAGTAAACTGGGAAGACATAATTATAACACTACTTAGGACACAGGAAAAAAACACGAAAAGCAAATTATGATTTTTAAAGAACCCAAACATCTCTGAAAAAGGAGGGAAACTTTTAATGATTCTATTATTCTAATGATTCTATTCTATTGATTCTGCAAATTATATTTTATAGGTATAAAAATACTGTCATAGAGTAAGAAAAAAATTGGCTAAAGTTTGATCTCTCTTAGGCAAATAATGACATCAAAGATGTCTTTTTTTGGTTAAGGAGTTTAGGTGTGTTTGTGTTTGTGCATATATATAGGTAAGATTATGTATGTGTACGTACTTACTTTTTAAAAAACATATGCCATGATATTTTAGGGATTAATTTAGTTAGGGGGAATGTATTGTGTCTTTCTCTAGCAATGCAAGAGAGCTTGGGGCTGAGTGGAGGAAGGAGAGAGCTGGGGGGATGAGAGATGGGGGGAAGAAAAGGTGGTGAGGAGGGTGAGAAATCCATAACAGGTTTCTGACAGTTTTTATGAGAAAGTAAAAAAGTTTTCAGGAAGTGGCAGCTAAGAATGGAGTGAGGGGGAAAAAGATAATGGGTGGGGAGGAGTGATCATACATATGAACTGGGAAATGTTTGGTCTACTGAATTTGAAAATTGACAAATTCAGTCAGTCAACAGGAATTTATTAAACATTTGCTGTGTGCAAAGCACTATGCTAAGAGCTGGAATTAAGACCATTCCTGCTTTCAAGGAGCTTATATTCTAATGGGGTAAAGGCAATATTGTATACAGAAGGAAGCTGGAAAGGGGAAGGGGAGGAAGGTACCTGAGGCATAGTAGGTGCCTTGAAAGAATTGCTTTTTGGAATATAAAATTTTAGCTGATTTAACTTTGTATGCCTGGCTAGCATAAATTTTAGTCCCTTAAATGAATTATGATAAGGGGCTACATGAAGCTAGTACATGAATCAAGAGGTGGATTTGTTCTTGTGAAAAATCTTTCTGGAATTTATGAATCTTTTTTTTTATGTGAAGATAGCTTGTTAAATAATTCTAAATTTTCATAATTTCATAATTTCTAAACTTTTTATTTCTTCTTTTAAAATTCATTAATGGGAATTTAATGAATTATAATTGAATACTTGTAGCCCGAATGCTACAAAATTTTTTTAAAGAATATATTGGAGACTTTTGAGTTGTCCCTCAAACCAAAGATTATCAGAGGAAAAATGGAATACTCAAATTGGTAAATTTAAGATTGCCCATCATTATATTTGTCTTATCTTTGTAGGGAGAGATAGAGGTAACTGTCAGAAAGTAATGTGGGATTTTCTTGAATTGAGTGTTGAATCTGACAAGCTACTTTTGAGACAAACCTCGACCCTTGCGTGGACTGGCCCTAAAACAATACCCTGGGGGTATAGTCATGTAGCATCTAGCTTCAGGAGGAAGAATGAACTTGGAAAAAGATGCCTGAGGTGAGGTTCTGATAAAAGGGATCTTAAAAAGCATCTAATCTGTCATTCGCATTTGGCAGGTAAGAAAACTCAGAAAATTCACATTTTTTCTTAAATGGCAGATAAAGAGTGATAATGAACATGTATGATAGAATAAGGCTGAGGAGGTTGTTAAAAATAGATAGTCACTTGACTATAATCATAATTGCCTTTTTGCTCAGAGGCTATATCAAAGAATGGGAGAAATGATTGGTAAGTTCAGTTAGGTTGAAGGCTGGTCTGATGATAAGTGAAGTGGATTGAAAATCTCGTCTCTGTTTAAGAAATAATTCAGAAGGAATTGCCAAAGGCAACAGATGGATAGATACTAGATTGGACCAGATGGTCAACTGTGTTTCCTGAAGAAGGGAAAAAAAACCCAGCTAATCTTAGGTTTTAAGTTTAGTGTCTAGTCCTGGTCAGAAGAATTATTTTGCACAGTCCATGAATTGTATTAATGACTAGACTTCAAGAGGAACACTGAATTCTGGATGTATCATTGTTTGAACATGTCCCAGAAGTGGCCTGAATCTCCAAAGTTCTTTGGGCCTATCAGTAGGGAGAAGTAGGAACTATCCTCTGGTAGACTATACTCCCAATTTGGGAGGTACCTGCTATTGATGGTGGTTAGCCAAGTTTTTATGACAGGTCATGAGAGTGTGACCACTACTGCCCGCAAGCAAGTGACTGTTACACCTTATTTTAAGGTGAGAAGGAAGGGGACAAGACAAAGAGAGGGGATAGGAATCTATGAATTTCATACAACAGATTTGCCAGATATTAGCAGAAACAAGATAACTGAAAAACTATTCCAAGCATACATCATCATCAGAGAATAGCCAGAGGATGAACTAAGTCACTAATATGCCAGCCCAGTAGGACTGTTCCTATAAAAAATGAGGACTATCCTAATTGGAACTTGTGCTAAGCATGTGCAAATTTTCCTAATCTATGTAAGTGATATTAAATGAGGGGAGAAAAAACAATAATAGAGAAAGGGCATCGAGGACTGACACTTGTATGACATTTGCTCATGACCATCATGTTCTTTAAAGGACAGTAATTTGTGGGTTATTGAATATGAGGACCACTTTCCAGAAGGGAAGTTGAATGAGTTCTCATGGAATGAATTCTTTTTCTCCACAGTTTTGGGTTAGTGTCATGTTTATTTAATAAAGTACTTAGTTCAATCTGAATTTCTTCATGCTATTCCACACCATGAAGGCCATAAATGGAGGGAACTTCCATGGGCAGCACAATTTTATGTGATAAAAAAGAAATATAATGTCTAGAATGAGGAAGACAATAGTCACTCTATTCTGCTCACATCTGAAATTGTTTACCTGGCTGTAAATGCTAGCTTTGAGGGAGAGATTGATAAGCATTGATATTCAATTCAATTCAATTCAATAAGTATTTATTAAATGCTTACTAGATGTCCATCACTGTACTGGGGATACAAGAAAAGAGGAAACTATTCTTGCTTCTTTATCATAAAGAACTCACTTTATGTTGAGGGGTTATAAGGGATGAAGGGATGCTAGAGAATGGAGAATTATAGCCATGAGAGTTGGCTAGGTGGTCCATCCATTCAGAGCCTTGTGATTCTGAGTGGTAGGCTGCCCAGAACAAAGTCTCCTTCCCTGGCCACCTCTTTCTGTTTCTCGCATTCATATTAAATCACAAAAATTCTGAGAAGAGTCTTGGGGCAATAAATTGACATGTCCTTCACAGCAGCAAAGATAATATTGATTTGAATCAATTATCAATTGAAATTATCAATTTCTGAGAAAAAGATGATGGAGGAATGTGTGCAAAGCAGAAAGGCAGATATCAAATTGGTCTTGCCTAAAAATGAGTATTGGGGAGGGGAGAGAACAAACATTTATTAGGGTCTACCATGTGCCAGGCATTGTGCTAAGTGTTTTGAAAATATCATTTAGTTTGTTCCTTACCTGGTAAGTCAGTGCTATCATTTACCTTCATTTATAGTTGAGGAAACTGAGGTAGACAGAGTTTGAGTGACTTGCCTAATATCACAAAGGCTGCAGAGAATCTCAGGACCAGACTGATTATATTTAAAGGCTTTTTCATCCAGTTAGGCTCTGGCCCAGTACTCATTACAGTGTTGAGCAGGCTCTCTCTCTCTCCCCACTCCTACCTCATAATATTCCACTTGACCCCATTTGGATGTGGGACCAGAACAAAGACTAGTCATGTGTTCCTGCCAAAAATTCTTCAGAGTATTGGGGAATTAACTACTTGAGGAGTGAAAATGCATTTAAGAGTCTATTTTCTCCAAATAATAAGATGGTGGGATCCAGAGACAGGAATTTCCAGTTTGAATTTCTTCCTACCAAGTTGAGATCATTTTAGGTAACTAGAGAACAGCCCTTCTTCTTTGAAGCTGCATGATATTCTTAATTCATACCATCTTTAAAAGGCAAGATGTTTAGTTCTACATGCTATGATTGTTCCTTCCTTGTTTATGTTTTTTAATTCCACAGGTCCAGAAACTTTTTTGTTTGGTCCCTGAACTTGCCATTAGGCAGGAGGAAGCATTCTGTGGTGCCAGAATGCTTGGATCAGGAATTCCTCTATTGCTTCATCCTTGTTACTTCACAAATATTGAGTTGTGTTCCTACAGCTTTTCACTTGACTGGGGAACTCCTCACTGTTTTGCTAGCTGCTTGTGATCATTACCATCTCTGAGACCACAGGGTTCCTCCTTTTCTAGGGTCATGTGGCTTTGTTCTTTGAGCACAGCCTCTCTCCTCTTTGCATCAATCAATTCTCCACCTCTACTTATCTGTACCAGCTCTTTCTTTCAAATACTGAGTCTGAGGGTATATTTCAGATGTATGATTTTGACTACATCTTTCATCATTAAAGAAGTGTTAAAGGAACAAAGTAAAAAAAGGAGAGGGGGCTAGGCAATGGGTAAGTACCTAGTGCTTGCTGAGTTCATGTTTTATCAAAGAGTGAACTTTGTGGTGTTAAAAAGAAGAAAGAAAAAGAAGGGAAAGGGGAACATAGAGAAGAAAGGAGAGAGTATTCACCTCACTAAATCAGGGTACATGGAATAAAGAATATAGAAATATGCAGAATGGCATAAGGAAGAAGGAATATCACATGAACCTCACTTTCATCTGAATTAGACAAAAGCAGAATTTAACACAATCACACACAGAGTTTTCTGTAAGAATAAATTAAAATGCAGAGAAATGGTTGAGGACAGAGAGAGAAGAGCTTAAAATGGGAGGGTACCACTGATGAGGAAGCAAAACAAACTCCAACTTTATTGTGTAGATTATGAAAAGGAGATAAAGCGGAGAAAGAAAGATTAAACACCTGTGATCACAGCTTGAGTGAGGAGAAAAGGGGTAGTGAAAGAGAAGCAGATTACTTCAGTTATAGACTTTATTAAATATACTCTTTTGAGATCACTGCTGAAGTAAAAGCAGGACAAGTTGGACTCTTTTGCACTTTTCATAGGGCTATCTTATACAGAATTCCTTTTTTTTTTCTTTTGATAATAAGATACAAGCATCCAGCACCATAGACCAGTCATGGATATTTTCTCACCCACCCTGGTGATACTTCTTCCTACTTAGTAGGGCATTTCATAGACATTTGGACCCCTGGGTTTTACTCCTGACTTCATTCTTGAATTTTGTCTTTTGTGAATTTTTATTCTTCTTTATTTTTTGGCCTTCTTTTAAAAATTTCTCTACAATATCTAATTTTGGGATATATTTAGGCAGTCTCATTCTTCTTCCATCATTTTTAGCTTAAGACATATTTGATTTGACATCAACTTTTACTAGGTGTACTCCATCTCTGTCCAAGAATACATCAATACTATCTTGTAAAATATAATCCAGAAATACAAATTCCATTCTTAAATACACCACTTTCTCAGCCAACTATTCATTTCTCAAATTAATTTTTCTCTCTTTTATATCTCTTGCTTTCAATGGACAACAGTCAAGAAAATCCAAAGCTCTCTCAGTTTCTTTCCTGGTACTTTATAACTATAAAAATTATTATAGTTATGTATAATACTATTTATTGGAAGTATCATTTTAGCCCTTGTGAATCGCTATAGGTAGTGCTCACCTGCTTTAATAAGTCTTGGTAGTCTATCTGTTTTGTATACATGGTCCAGGAAGACAATACTTAATATAAGAAGATTCCCAATTATTATCAGGTCTACATTACAGGCAGCTTCATTAAGCTACCTTAGTGCAATCAGTTGGTCCATCACCAACTATCACCACTATTCTCATCTTCTTCTGGAGATCTCTTCCAGGATAAACTCTCACTCATGGCTCTCCTGTGTCATTTTTGGGAGGACAAGAAGTGCTTTTTTCTCAGACCATTCATCATTCTCATCATCAGGAACCTGTTTAAAAACTTTAATTCCTTTTCCTTTTCTTTCTCCTCTTTATAATACTCTTCCATGGGCTCTCATCCTGATAAGGGTCATTTTCCCTTTTCTACCTAGGTTCCCTTCTCCCTAAACCCAAATGAAATTTATTTCTTTTAAAAACCTTTCATGCCCCTAATGTTCTGGAATATGGGGAAATTTTATTCTAATTCTTTTACTTTCTATTTTAGGAGGGAATTCAGCCTATCCCTGGAACACAGATAATAGTCACTCAGCAAAAAGTCACATAGCATATTCAGTGCAAGTCACTACACAATTTAATTTCCATAACAGTTTAAATTTTAGCCTTGCTTCTTGAAAACTGCTGTACTTGTGGGTGTTACACTTCAATCCTAAACACCTAGTTGAAACTTTTTTCCCAGCTAATTTTCACTTCTTAATAACTTGGCACCTCCATTCAAAATCCTTTCTGTTGTCTCAACACCACCACAGCAGTTACTCCCACTTCCCCTTAAGCCTTGCATGAATCTCCTGACTGTTAAAGCAATACTTTCCACTCACCAATTCATTCTATTAATTTCTTTAACTCTAATTGTTCCATTTACCTTTTTTTTTTGTTTACCTTGTTTTCCAAGATACTGACAATTACATTTATTTTGCCTTTTTTGTCTACCTTTTCCGTTTCTATTTCATTAATTTTTTTTTTTTTTTGCTTCCTCAACCTACCCCTGATTCTTTTATAGTTTTCCTAATTATCTTTGTTCTTGCTTTTTTAATAGCCTAGAAACAGGTCCTAGACAAATACCTTGGTCTGGAAATTGTTCTTTAAATTATCTTTCATTTCCCTCAAGTTGTTCCTTCCCAAATTCAATCTCTGATATGCCTCAATATTACAATTCAAGTTCATAATTTTCTTTGCCATCTTATTCTGCTCAGTTTCTTCATTTTTCTCTCTCTCTTTTTCACACAACCTTCTTCCATGAAAGCCAGAGGTAGAAAATTAATTTGTTTATGTCTAATTTAAATCTCCTCTGCTAAGATTTAAGTCCACTCCATCTTGCCCAGCCTTTAGAATGAAACTGAAATACTCAGAGAATGCATTTTAAAAACATTTTTATATCTGCTTTTCTCAGTAGCACTTGAAACTCATCAAAACCATAATGTACTATCAGGATAAGAGCCTATTTAAAAGAATGTACTTTAATAATAATATAGAAGATCTTTGGAGTATTGTGACAAACTTCTAATGATGGCATTTGGTCAAGAAGTGTCATAAAAAATTGTAAGGCGCAAACACATGGTTAGGAAAAGAGGTGAATCATTCATATAGGATGTCCCCTGTTAGAAAGTGAGTTCGATGAGAGCATTATCCCCAGAGTTTAGCAAAGTGTATTGCAAATAGTAGTTGCTTAACAAATGCTTTATTTTTAAAATTATTTATTCATGTAGGTGGTGTGAGAAGTTAACAATACATGGACAGCCTAAGTACTTCTCTGCTATCCTTACACTGTGAAAATACCTAGAAGTGTTCTAGCACATTGTATGGATTTTCTGTAAAAGAGCTATAAAAGATGGATCAGAAGGCATAGAAGGGCTGTGATATGTACCAACATAGGTAACCCGCTGACTCAGTGAGATCCTGCACCCATTGATATATTCAAGTATAAACTGAGATATGTTCTTCTTAGGTAGACCTAGAAGAAAACCCCAAGGATGGGGCACATAGGTGCTGTAGCCATTCTCTTCTCTCCATTTCTTGAATGGGAAATTTCTTTTCCTCTTTTTTCTTGAATTTCTAGCTCCTTTATCATAATATCACCAATTACTCCCAACCGTGCCTAAGTCTTGGATCAGTCCCTTTACTCGCCATTTTTACACCTACACATGTAGTGCTGAGCAAAGGTGGAGAAAACCATGCAGCCATTCTTACAGATCCCTTACAAATTGATGCTATATATCCTCAACTGTTCCCTCACTGATACTATGCAATCAGACTATACATCTTCCATCAAGTAACAAGCTCATTCTCCATAGGGACTCTTTCAAATCTTTTCATCCTTTCTTAAACCTCCTATGATCCTCCCTCCCCCTTCATTCTTAGCTGAAAATGAGGTCATTCACTGTGAACTCTCTCTCTTTCTCTCTTTCTAATCTCCTATCACTCATATGCTTTTTTGCCACTATCTCCTCATCACCCCTATCTCACACGATGAAGAAGCTTTATCCTTCTACTTATTCAAGTGATTTCTATGGCCTCTCCCAGCTCATCTGACTCTTGGGGATATTTTTAGTGCTATTTCTTCATTTCCATTCTGTAGCTGTTTTGTTAGAGTGAACAAAATTGAAGACACATAAAGCTGAAGTCCAGATAGGAAGTTGACACCTCTTGAAGCCTTGCATAAGTGGGGAAATCCTATTGTCACATTACCCAAGAGAAAAATAATATTCTATAATAAGTGGGACCAGCATGCACTTATAGAATGACTGCGGAGGGCTCAAGCTTTCAAAATCATCTTTCCTGGGATATCATCACAAGAAAAGATTCTTCTGAGATAGAGAAAAGAAATGGATCCCCTCAAAGATTCTGCAGTAGAAAACACAGGTGACATTGCTGTTCTCTCTTTTGGTGGATAGAATTCTTCCTTGAGAAGGGTGGTGAAGGGAGGGAGAAAGGGCAGTTGAAAAAAAGAGTGAGTGGAGGATGAAGATGAAAAGGAATTTTCACAACAAACTACAACAGGGTAATGGTGAAGGTGAGTGGTTAGAGATTGAGAAACAGGACTTCTGGGGAAAGACAATTAAAAGGAAAGCAGTTAGAGGAAAGAGAAGACAGTGGCAAAGATGGAGGTGACAAAAAAAGAAATAGCCATGAAAGGGAGAATTTCATGGGATCTGGGTCTTACTTAGATTTATATTCTAAGATTTCTCAGTTATTAAGGATGATAGACTTTGGAGCCAGAAAAAGACTGTGCTGTGTTCCAAGCACGGCTTGAAACTGTGAGAGTGCAATCCTTTGGAACTTTCTGTCTCCACAGAGAGAATAGGATTCCATTCTCCCCTATGTTATTGCATTATCGCTGGAGTTTCTATATTATTCCTCAGCTCCTGTTTCATCACCAAATGTGTTGGTAAGTTGAACTTTGACTATCACATGTATGTGGGAATGAAGTCTACTCCTTATTATACCTATTACTCCCTCTTTTGCCACCAGGACTTCTGTTTCCTTTATTTCCTTCTCTATGTAGCATCTTTGGGGCCATACATCTAAGTTTAGGCCATTTATTTATGGTGCAGATATAGCACCATACTGTGGATGCTATATCCCCTATGGAATTTTTCCTTATCCTCTGTTCTTTTTTTATAATTAAATTTTATTATTTCAATAAGCAAAAATCCATTTTTATGCTCTCCTCATTGGGAAAAAAAGAAGAGAAGAAAAACTAAACTCTTATAACAAATACACATCGTCGAGCAAAACAAATCTCTATATTGACTATGTCCAAAAAATTTATGTCTCACTCTGCATCGAGTCCATCGCGTCTCTCTGTCAGGAGATGGGTAGTATGTTTCATTGCTGCTCCTCTGAAATTATGGTGATTATATTGATCAGAGTTCAGAAGTCTTTTGTAGTTTGCATTATTATTATTCATTAATTTATGTTTAATTATATTATAATTAATGACATTGTAACATAATTATTATGTAATTAATTTTATCAGTTGCATTAATTAATGTAATTGTTTCCTGGGCTCTTCTCACTTCACTTTTCATCAGTTCATAGGAGTCTTCCCAAGAAACTATCTTTCATCATTCTTTTGGCACAGTAGTATTCCTCAACACATTCACCATAATGTATTTATAGTCAGGCTTTCCCCAAATGATATTTGTTCTCTATTTCCAAGAACTTTGAAACAGGCTTTCTGTGATTTATTAAATTCCTGGGATTTTCAAGCTGTATTTTTGTATTCATATAGTAATTTCTTCTTAACTTTGGTTTGGTTATTGCCTTTCATCTGAAGCCCACGTCTTAAACTTTATACTCATAAATCATGTCCAGAGTTTTGGTATATGACTTTTGGGGGATTGCCAAACTGAAGCTTGGGGCAAGTATTACCTCCTATTGACTCTCCCAGTTGCTAATTCTCTCACCCTGCAAAATTACTTTATTCATATTTTATATTTATATGTTTACATGTTGTATCTCTCCAACAGAATATAAGCTCCTGAAAGGGAGAGAATGTGACTTTTGCTTTGTATTCCCAGGGACTAGCACAATGCTCCTTCATGATAACGGAAAAGTAGATAGAAAAATAGTTTTGAAAGTGAAAGGCAAAGAATGACATTCTTACTTCTTTCTAGTGTCTTATCGCTTATTCTCTCGGGAGTGTGAAGAAGACCAGGACCAGTTTTATTTCGATGAATCCACTTGCTCTATTGACCCTTCAGGTATTTCATCCATCAAATAAGAGACCCATTCACATGCCCACATTCCTTGTACTCATGGGCTGATTTAAGAGCACTTGAGAAGAAGAAGAACAGGGAAGATAAGTAAATGGTAGTTACATCAGGCCCAGTTTTCTGGCAGATTAGTCCAAATGGCAATCTAATCCAAATGATTGTCATGGCATGGAGTTTTGAGACAAGATCATGTTAACCACATCTTGGGAGGATGAATACAGGAAGAATGACATAAACAGAACAATGGAACAATGATTTTGTCAGGTTGGAAATATGGGGGAGATAACAAATTTAAGGGATTAGAAGAGATGAGATACTTATTTGCTTCAATAATAATGATTAGTAGTGTCCTCCTTCATCTCAGTTGTCACTACTTCGAAACCAAAAAGTAAATGAAAGAGGAATTGCTTTTACAATAGGGGTTGGGTAAAAACCTCAGAAATCCATTTCTATGATTGCTAAACTCATTCCAATTCTCAATTTTAGGCAAGTAATTTGCTTTTCTGCATCTCATATTGAGATAGTGGAGAGTATAAATGGAAAAAAAAGGGCTGCCTCCATACTTTGACAAAAGTACAGAGGAGGTTACTTTTGTGTTGTTTACGGCAAAACACAACCCATCTCTTCCACAATTATATAATCAGGAAGCAGGTCACTGAATTAGGTTTGATTTAAAGCTATGTTTCCCCTTTTTCAAATCTCTACCAACATCTTTTCTTTTGTATTTTGTTATATTTAATATTTATTATTGTTATTTATTTATGCCTTATTCTGCCTTCTAAATTGATAGCTTCTTAAAGAGTAAAGAAAGAGGGCAAGGGAATAACCAATTATAGAGTGCCTGCTATGTACTAGGTACTGTACTAATTACCTTTGACAAATAATATCTCATTTGATTCTTGCAACAATCCAACATTATAGGTGTTACTATTATCATTCCCATTTTATAGTTGAGGAAACTGAGAACAGCAGAGGTTAAGCAATTTTTCCAAGGTCATACAGTTAGTAAGTATTGGAGGTCAAATTTGAACTCAGGTTTTCCTGATTCTAGGAACAGCCTCTATTTGAAGACTATTTGTAGCTCCACTGCCCTAAACATGCTAGATGCTCTTAATAAATGTAAATATAAAATGAATTAAATTACAATGATGTACAGGAAACCATAGGTTTTTATAAGGTGACACCTAAGGGGAGGAACAAAGGTGTTTATAAAACTATTATAATTGACTAAAATCTGAGAGTTGGAATAGATTTTTATACTAATGGTTGAAAGATAGACTTGATTTTCCAGTGGTCTAGATTGGTCCTAATGAAAATTTTCTATATTTATTCTCTTTTCTAAAGGGATGCTCACTGTAATTTTACCTCTCTTTAGGAACTATCAATATTTGCTGCCCATTAAACTGGAAAAAATTTCAAACAAGCTGTTACTTCTTCTCTAATGACACCATGACTTGGACTGCAAGCTTGAAGAATTGTGAAGAAATGAGAGCCAAGCTTGCAGTTATAAACACACGAGAGGAGCAGGTATTTTGAGAAATATAATTGATCTTCCACAGGAGTCAATATACCCCAAAAAACTCCATTACTTCTTCCAGATGGTCATGGTTCAAGGTGAAATATTAAGTTAGTTTGCATATAGGTGATATTTCTAATCACCATAGCCAACTTCCCTGGAAAAAGAGGACCCTATATCATAAAATTTATATATGAGAATGAGGAAGAATCTATTGGACGCTGATAAATCTATGAGAATGGTAGTATAGTTCCCTTTCTGGTATGCTTTAAGGATAGCATATGTCATTAGACATGATGGCACAAGCTTTTAATTCCTGTTATTGGAGGAGTCTGAGGCTGGTGGATCACCTGAGCTAGGTTGTTCTAAGCTGCAGTAGAGCTAAAGCTGATTAGGCGTCCACACAAAGTTAGCACAAATGTAGTGACTCCTTTCTCCTAGAGCATGGTGTCCCAGCTTGCCTAAGAAGGCTCAAACTGTCTCAGGTCAGAAAGACAGAGTTAGTTAAAATTTTCTTGACTTTGAGAATTGGGAAAGAGCTTGTGAGTGGCCATTATGATTCTAGACAGCAAGATAGGGTAAATCAGACAAAAAAAAAAAAGATATAGTATTTGCTTTCCTATCTTTCCCAATGTTAGGTGATGAATTAATACCAATAGTAATAAGGACTGATATTAACAAAGAGCTTTAAATTAATAAAGTACTTTACAAATATTGTTTTATTTGGACCTCTATGGGGTAGGTAATATGAGTATTATTATCCTCATTTTTCAAATGAAAAAAACAGATCGCAACAAGATAAAGATACTTGTCCATGATAGAATTTTGGTCTAAATATTTCTGGCTGTAATTCAAACACTCTTTGTGAGAACATGATCTTTTAAAGCCTTTTTCAATTATATCTGTATATTCACTCATTTTTCTGTGCTGGATTTCCAAAGTTCATCTATTTCCTCATTTGATAACTATTGCCTTTGCTTGGTTATGAGCTAAAATCAGCCACCTCCAACTTGTTCAATTATGTTTTCTTCCAGACTTTTCTTTTCCGAGCAAAACCCAGAGAGAGAGAGTTCTACATTGGGCTGACAGACCAAGTGGTTGATGGCCAGTGGAAGTGGGTGGATGGTACACCATTCAACAAATCTTTGAGGTAATTTTCTTCCTGAAGGAAGCTGTCTCCCTATTATCCCCCTTATTTCTTTCCATGAATCATGTATAAAAGAAGAGGGGGGCATTTTTTGTTGCTTCATGAGACAACTCTGACTCCATCTTTGAGGCAGCTGGGTAGGAGGTATGAAGGAAGAGGAGGGAAGAATAGAGAGAAGTGAGATCCAATCACCTTTTTGCCACATTCTCTTTCACATAAGGAGAGAAAGAATGGTGGTGGAAAGACAGAGAGACAGAGGAGAAGGAGAAAGAGGAGGAGGAAGAAGAAGAAAGAGGAGGAGGAGGAGAAAGAGAAGGAGGAAGAAGAAGAGCAGGAAGAAGAACAAGAAGATATTGTTGAATTAAAGAATGAACAGAGCTTATAAAGTGGAAGAGAGACCAAAAAGTCAGAAATGTTTAAAATTCTGAACGCAGGGTCAGCAATAAACAAGGAAAAATAAGATATTTGATAGACAGGATAGATTTCCACTGGAATCTGGATGTAGAAAAAAACTGGGAAATCTCTCTGTGACTTAATCTTTTATATATCTTCAGAAGTCATAGTTTACAAATGACTCTCATATACATACACATAGATTATGTCAACTGATCATCTTAAATAAACACAATAATTAGCAGAGTAAGGATTATTATACCTATTTTATGGCAGGTGAGGAACTAGAAACTCAAAGAAATTAATGACATATTTCAGATTATATATCTGATGATAAAAATAGGATTAGAAGATTCTAGATCCTCTGATACCCCATTCAAGACTTTTCCCATTATATCACTCTGCTGTTCCTAGGGGATGTCATCAATTAATATACAATGTTTGGCCAATGAAATGACCTATAGTTAAAAAAATTGAAGATGGAGAGAATAGTATCAAAGAAATAAAATCAAAACAACCTTCCTTTACCTACTCATGCACCTCAGGAATTAACATCTTTCATGTCTCTTACAGCTTCTGGGATATAGGGGAGCCAAACAACATTGCTGGGGTTGAGGACTGTGTAACTATAAGAGACAGTTCAAATATAAACAACTGGAATGATATCACATGCTTCTTCAGGATGTATCGAATTTGTGAAATGCCAGTGCATTTTTCGACTGAGAAAAAACAGTAAAGAGAATATATGCTTTTAAAATTTATAATATAAAAGGATGAAATATGTTAATGTTAACATGTAATGGTTTTATTATTGTTGTTTTAAATCTGAATTGATAAATAAATATTTAACAAATTTATCAGTTTTAATTTCTACCATGATAAACACTGGTATAACCCACAAAACAAAAGCTCTTTGGGGTCCTAAATAATTTTAAAAGTATAAAGGTGTCTTGAGATGAAAAAATTTGAGAATCATTGCTTTAGATTTTCAAAATAATAATTGTTACTTTACTTGAGATCTTATCTATAATTCTTATTTATTTAGAGAGATCTAGAGCAAAACAGATTTTATTATTTTCCTTTTCATTCTATATGTATCCATATTTTAACTTTTCTCAATTTTTGTATTTTGTTTTCTTATATATGCATTGATTTTTTTCTTTTTATTGTGGAATTAAATTCATTTATTTTTAGAGTTATAATTGTTAACAGTGTTTTCTCCCATCAGCTATGAAATCTGAATATATAACATAATGATATAATGCAAATTTATTTTTTCTTTTAACACTTAGTTTCTAGGCTTTATTTTTTTTTAAATTTCTATCTATACTTTCTTTTCCCAAAGTACCTCTCTTTCCCATTATCTTGTTGAAATCCAAACTCTTTGAGTTTACTTTTATTGTTTTTCTGTCTTTTTCTGTCTTTGTTTCTTTTTTCCCTCATTCCATTTTTGTTTTTCATTTATTTAACTCTTCCCCTTCCTAGATCAGATCAGAATGTAACATCAAGTATCTGATTATTTATCTCTATAAAATATATATATATAGTTACAAAGTTACATAAAGTAAAACTATCAAATTCTCTCTATTTCTTCATTGTTTCCTTTCCTTTCCTTTTCTTATTCCTTACCCCTTCTAGATATTTTTAAGGACACAGTTGTTTGCAAAGGGTTTACCATGAGTTTTCTAGGGGTGCCATGAAATTTCCAAATTGTTTAATATAATTTTCCATATTGGCCTAAGTAGTAAATAGTAAGGTTAACCCCCCTCCCCCCACCACACACACAGATTTGGGATTTGAGGTTTCATCAATTTAGGAAGCTCCTGGGAAAGAACTCTCTCCACCAATCAAGACTGGCATGATTTCTGTAGTTTATGGTCTTAAACAGTTGCAGAGATTAAATAATCTTCCAGAGATCACACAGTTACTACGCATCACAGTTTGAACCCAGAGTTTTGAGTTTGGAGTTTTTTCCCCCTATCTATAGCCAGCATATATGATACCTGGGTTATGATGAGGAAGGGAAGTATAAAATATGATTTACTAATGAAACTTAGGTAAAGGTATCAGAAGAATAATATTTTCTACAAAGATTCATGGGGGAGATCTGATAAGGAACTGTATTTTGGATTAGAAATCTTCCTGTACCACAGGCAATACTCGCAGAAAGACTGGTATCATGGATAGTGATCTTAACTTAGTCATGAAGAGCTGAGTTCAAAAGCTACCTCACCCATATACTAGAGATATGACTCTGAGCCAGTCACTTAAGCCTTTTAGCTTCAGTTTCCTCTTCTGTAAAAATAGGAATAATAATCACACCTTCCTCTCAGGCTTATTTTAAGGATGATATGAGAATATATACACACATATATATACACACACTATATGTATATGTATATGTATATACATATACACACTAGATATTAGGGCACTTTATAAACATTAAAGAGCAATATAAAAGTTAGTTATTAATATTATAATACTGTTAGTGGCACCCAGCTTCAGCAGCTTCAATGTCCCTAAATTCCCCAGTCCTCATCTTGAGTGAAACTTCCTTTCTTGGATTACTTTTGCTGCAAGGGCTGCTTTATATTGGCAATAGATTATTATTATGGTAACTTTCTTTGTTAGATCCAAAAACGACTTTTTGCCCCCAAATACTTCAGCTTGTACTGATAAAGAATAAAATCTCCTGTCAAAAAATCTCTTTCTCTCCATTTCTCTCTTTTTCCTCTCGTTTCTCCCTCTCCTCTCTTCTCTCAATCTTCTTCTTTCTATGTTTTTCTTTTCTTAGCACTTAACACATATTTGAGTCTCTATAAGTGCAAAGGAAAAAATATTTTCTCTCTTCACTTCTCCCCACTTCTCTCTACCTCTCCTTACTTAATCATCATTAACCACACGCAATCTCAGTTGTGGTTGCCAAACTTTCACTTATTCAAAGGATAGTAATAAAAGAGAGAGGAGAGACAAAGACAGAGAGAGAGAGAGAGAGAGAGAGAGAGAGAGAGAGAGAGAGAGAGAGAGAGAGAGAGAGAGAGAGAGAGAAAGAGAGAGAGACAGACATAGAGAGACAGAGACACAGAGAGATAGAGACAGAGACAGAGAAATAGAAAAAGACAGAGACAGAGAGACAGAGAGAAACAGAGACAAAAACAAAGACAGAGAGTATGCAATAGGCAGGGAGTGGTAAGGAATAATTCATTTAATCAATTAATTGGTAACATCAATTAATTGCCTACTATGTACCAGGCAATGTGCTAACCACTGGGGATACAACATATGTATGAAAAAGAAAGACAATTACTGCCCTCAAGGACCTTACAATCTAAAGGGGAATACAACACAGAAAAGAAAGTTGAACAGAGAGTTAGGGTGAAGAGACTGCTAGCTTAGGTGTCTTCCTTAAATGGGGGCTTTAGGAGGAACTCTTCTATCTGCCTTCCAATTATTGGGATCCCAGTGCATAAGATATTGATGAAATATGAGTATCAAGACTCATGTAATCTTGCAGAATAGTGAAGTTCCTGGATTGTTGTTGTTCATCCTTCCGTATTGAAAAGGACCAAAGACACCATAAGGATGATATCACTTGACTTGTGCATAAATTGGATTTGAATGAGGTAGAAAGTCATCAGCTTTACTCTTTGTCCCAGTCATGGAAATCCAATGGTAAGACAAAGGTCAAAACAACTGGCAATGGCCAGGAAGCAGTGGTGACTGGGTATTTCCCAGATCCCAGTCTGTCTGGGACTGCCCATTCATTGACTAAGGGCTAGGTAAGAATTGAGAAAAAAAAAATGGCTTCATTTGCCATCACAGAGGTTTCAGGGTCATTATTGGAGAAGACCAAAGAAGATCAGCCAGATGAGAAATGATAAGAAGAACTTTGCCCAAATGGGCTCATGAAGAGTCAGACATAACTGAGAAGCTATTAAACAACAACAATTGGGTAATTATCCTGAGGGTGCCCACTAATTAAAAAATGAAAATAATAGTCAGGTAGGGCATTGCATACCTGTAATTCCTGTTACTGGACAAACCGAGGCTAGAAGATAACTTGAGTTCAGGAGTTCTGAGCTGCAAATAGGGTAGAAGCTGATTCACTGTTGATATCATTATGGTGAGCCCTTAGAATTGGGGGACCACCAGTTTGCCCAATGCAGAAAAACCTCCATAACGATCAGCAGTGGCCACTGTACTTCCAGCTGGGATGAGATAGGGCCACTTAGTCTTTTTTTAAAAAAGAAAGAAAAGTATCCAATATTTTAGATTTTTTCTAGCTTAAACAGGAAAATAAATGGTCAACAATCAAAGATTTAAGTGATTAATGAGAAACTCGGGCTTGTTCTTTCTAAGACAGAAGTTCTATTTGTGGGTGAATATACTAAAAAACATTCCCACATTTTCTGCTCAGCTGAAAGAAGTCTTACATGTCTTGTTCTTCATGTTTATTAGGACTGAATGATCCAGCCCACACAGGGAGGTAGATTGTTGAAAAGGATAGACTCATACTTACTGTTTCTTCTGCCATGTAGCGTAGTTTCCCTCTGCCAATATTAATCATTTAATATGATGGGCCATCTTATCTCAGGGGAACATGCAGTCTGGCTGAAATCCTTTAACTGGCTCTTGTTTTCTGCAGAAGTAAATGGGTTTGGGTTGCTGTGTGAGGCAATGCCCTTGTGGCACTGTGCTCAGATACATTTTAATTTTGTAACTGTGGGCAAGTCACTTTACAACTCTGTCTCATTTTCTGTTCTGTAAAATGAGGGTGCACCAATTCTTTCTATCTTACAAGGATGCTATAAAGAAATCTAAAAGCACCAGGAAAGTGTGTCTCTAATTATGTCTCATACTATTGTAAGATTTAGATCTCAGAGACCTGAGAGATGATTTAGTCCAGCTCCCATTTTTTAATAGATGAAGAAACTGAGGCTCAAGATGTTTTTACAAGTGATAAATAGTATCTCTAAGGTACTAAAAGTATCCAGGGAATAAGTAGTCCCTCTAAGTTCTCGAGGAAACACTCTCTCAGACTATAATTTGCAGAACTGATAACAATCAGCATTCGTAGAGGAAGTTCACTATACCAGCGAAATCAAAGGTCAGCTCCAAAAACAAAAACAAAACAAACCAACCACATTGTGCCTCGATTACACATAACTAAAAATATTATATCCTGAACAACAACCAAAAAAAGCTTTAGAAACAAGACATTAGCGTCTACCCCCAGGAATGCTAATTCTCAAATAATTAATTGGATACAGTGGGTAGCATTTTACAATCCTAATAAAGGTGGGAGGAAGGAGGGTCTGAAATTGTCCCTTTTCTTTTCTCTTATCAATCTTTCTATTTCATATCAGACCATTTTCCCTTTGCACCTGTGAGCTTTGCTTTAGTCTTTCTGACCATGTCTTCCTGGATACCCAACCACTTCTTCCCTACTGGAAGTCGACACTGAGATATATGACCATTTCTTAAAGAAGAGAACCTCAAAAAGTATCCAAACCAAGCAGCAAGATTTGTTGCAAGAACTTTATCAGCCTTTCTTCCTGATCTCTAAGGGATGACTTTATGCCACAGCCCAATTGCACCATTTCAACTGCCCCTAGTTCTTCCTCTGTGTTCAGCTCCCCCATCCTGTATCTTATCCTCCTGCCATCCCAAAAGCAGGATGGAGAAATTGAAAGCACTTCATTGAAAGCACCTCCTCTCATATTCTGATGAGTCACTAGATGCATCTTTTCTTTTTTTCTCTCCTTTCCCCAGCTGAGATGCTTTATTCTGCCTGTATTATCTTTCCCTTTATAATATTGATTTATTAATATGGAGACTAATTTTCCCTCAAATATTAATTCACCTTCTCAATCTATTTTTGTCATGAATTTTGCCTTTATCACTTTTGCTCCTCAGATTTTTTTAAACCCACTAATACTCTCTTTGCTTTTTCGTTGCCACTCAATATTTTTTTTAATTTCCTTTTTTATTATCAGGAACTTGACAAACAGTGATAAGCAAGAACATTTCCACCCAGCTGAAATTTTACTTTTCCTCCTCAAATTTTCTTAGAATATTCTGTCTGAGTTCATATTTATTTTCTCAAACTACC
The DNA here is from genome assembly GCF_016432865.1 of Antechinus flavipes. Lineage (NCBI taxonomy): Eukaryota > Metazoa > Chordata > Mammalia > Dasyuromorphia > Dasyuridae > Antechinus > Antechinus flavipes. The sequence continues at coordinate 205,928,453 of NC_067402.1, forward strand.
TTATATTTATGTGAATTCTTATCAAATCCACATCTCTACCCCTCATCAAGCTTTTTGATGGTAGGAACTTTGTCGTTATTTTAAACACCTGTATTTTTATTGCCTAAAGCAATCCCATGAACCCAGTAGATGCTTTCTAAATATTTGTTGAATGGAAATGAAATAAATACCAGTATCAAATATGTTAGGATCAAATATGTGCTTAGGTTGAATGAGGTGGTTGATAAAATTCTTTCTAATTCAGAGACAGCCAGGTGGTTCAGTGGATAGAATCAACTGAGCTTGGAATTAGAAAGACTCATCTTCTTGAACTCAAATCTGACCTCAGATATTTGCTAGCTGTATGACCCTAGGCAAGTCACTTAAACCAGTTTGCCTCAGTTTCCTCATCTATAAATGAACTGGAGAATGAACTGAAGAAGGAAATGACAAACTACACCAGTATCTTTGCCAAGAAAACCCCCAGTGTCACAGATAGTTGGTTTTGGCTGAAACCAAATTTCAAATTTTGTGATTCTATTTTTCTATGAATTGGTTTAGGATGGTGACAGTGGATATTCTTAATTTGATTTCTCCTAATTTTGGAATGGACATAGAGAGATCTTGGGTTCTAAATCACAAGTATCTGCTGATTTTGGGGAAAACAAGATATATGATAGGTAGACTCTTCTAATGCAAGAACCCCAAATGACTATAGTCAGTCATAGAATGAGATACAGAACTATTAGTTACAGAAAGTTAATATATTATTATTATTATGATTATCATTATTATCTCTAATGCATCTGAGTGAAAGTTTGGACTAAAGTGTCACTAAAATCATAATAATAATTATAATAACTACCACTTATACTATGTGCCAAGCACTTTATAGATATCATCTCATTTAATTCTTGGAATAACCATGAGAGGTAAGTGCTATCATGACCCTCATTTCACAGTTGCCCAGGTCACACAGCTAGTAAATGTCAGAGGTCAAATTTGAATTTAGATGTCTAATGATGGGAGGGGGGAATGGATCATATAGAAGGAATATGAGTGAAGAAGGCTATTAAAGGGGGAAAAAGAAAACTGAAGACACACACTTACTGTACCACAATTTTTCTGGGGCATAATTGTGACCTTTTAAATTTTATAACCCAATGCATTATTTTTCTTGGATGGTGATGGTGGGGAGGGTAAAGTTTTCTCAAGTGGCATTTTTACTTTTGACTTATGGAAAATCAGTATGAGACTAGCAATGAATTAGAACACCAATTAATCTTGTGTCCATTGCTCATGGAATCTTTTTTTTGTGTGTGTTTTTGGATCTAACAAAGCTAAAATAAAAACTTATAACTAGCTCTATAGCTGTAAAACAATGAGGCTGGAAAGAATTGGAAAAATGGAGATGCCCATCAATGGGGAATGGTTGAATAAGTTTTAATATATGAAAGTGATGGAATATTATTGTTCTATAAAAATGATGAACAAACTGATTTTAGAAAGGCCTGGAAAATCTTACAGGAACTGATGATGAGAGAAACAAGCAGAACCAGGAATACATTGTATAGTAATAGCAAGATTGTGTGATTATCAACTATGAAAAACTTGGTTCTTCTCAGTGATTTAGTGATCTAAGGCAATCTTGATAAATTCTGGATAGAAAATGCTTTCTGCATACAGAAATAGATTAGGGAGAGTGAATGTAAATCAACACATGCTATGTTCACTTCTTTTTTCTGTTTTTTCCCCCCTCTTCCTTTGGTTTTTCCCTTTTGTTCTGACTTTTTCTTTCTCAATATGATTCATAAAGAAATATTTATTTAAAAAAGTTAATATATATGTATAACCAGAAAAAATAAAACAATAAAAAAATGAGGCTGGGTAAGCACATGTCCCCCTTTTGCCACTTTCTTTTTTATCTTTACATATGTGACAAAAGGAGGCTACAGAGGATTGCCTAAGCCAAATGATCCACCTGCTCTTTGCTGACTTTGAGAACTGAATCTCAAATTCAGTGAGCCAATGAGCAGAATAGATAGGCCTGTCATGGTTGCCATAGAAACCAAAAAACTTGTTTTGGCTTCCTCCCTCTCATCTCAGCCTCCTAAGATGATGAAGGCTCCAACAACGAAATTTGTGAAATTTGCTACATAATCTTGTACTCCAGTTTTACTTCTTTTTCAAAATCATTTATTATAATAAATTTACATCACTTATTATTTTTAATATGCTAGTGACTATTTTTAGCAGTTCATCAGTTTTGTCCTCATTATTATCCCCATCGTAGCTCTCTCATTTTCCATGCAGTTCTTACTTCCCCAATATCTTACTGAAGGTGTCTATTGATAAAAAGCATACAGCAGACATTTTAACCTTTTTTTTTTCATTTCATGGCTTTCCTTTGGCAATCTGGTGCAACTTTTCCTCAGTTTTTAAATGCACAAAATAAGACATTTAGAATGATCAAGGAAACATTATATTGACATATAATTATAAAATTATTTTTTAAAAAAGGTTATTAGACCCTAAGTTTAAAGTTTAAGTAAAGGTAGGGGTTAAGAGTTCTGGTTTTGCAACTAACAAGTTGTATGAATGATCTTAATCAAGTAATTTAATTTCTTTTTATTTCACTTTTCTTATCTAAAAATATGGAAAATATCTTTACTGCTTATACATAGTGATTTATGAGAATACACTCAGCTGACACAGATTTTTCAAAAAAACTTGAAAGTGTTACACAATGTATGATATTATTAGATTAACAGAAATAAGAATGTCATACCCAGTCTGGGACAAACCCTGAATGTGTCAGTAATTAGAAGAATTCTAATTACTTAAAGTGAATTATGCTCCTGGGAAGGAGCAGGCAAGGTCCCATGTTTGGAGGAAAAGAGACAACCCCAATGGCAGATGAGGTCAATTCTTGGAGTTGTGTGTACACTTGGAGTGAGGTTTCTAGGATTATAGTGAGGGAAGGAAAGTGATCAGGATATTCAATGTTGAGAGAAGTTGTTAGAGTTTAGGAAGCATAAATGCAGGCATTTCTGGAACAATGCACTTTGACTTAAGCTGACTCCTGGAAGCAAAAGAGGTTTTTTTTGGTGTTAAAAAAAAAAAAAGATATTTTTGGAAGTATATGTATTTGAACTCTGTTTAGTGATTATATACAAACATACATACAAATCTATACAAAATATATATGTATATGTGTATGTCTGTATATGTATATATTGCTGCTGACACACATATGTGTATTAACATGTATAATATATATAAGATGAATATATTATCCCCTTTGTTTCCTAATAGAATAGGCAATGAGCTTTCCCAGTCACTCTTCTCACCCCCCTCACTGAACTATGAGACTGTACAGATAGATCTCATCTTCCAATGACAAACAGGTAGAAAGTATCTATTTTACTCACAAATACCTGTGATTATCTGGGGTAAGAGAAATGGGCTAAAATCAAAATAATGCAAAAATTCCCCTGTAGAGAATACATATAGCTTTCTTTATTACAGATTTGAGCATATTCAGAAGTAGAAAAACAGATTGCTTTGGATTTGATCTCATCTCTTTGTTTGACCCTCTGATGAAAATGAAAAAAAAAAATTAAATGGTCAAGAGGAAACTGAAGAAATTGGCCAATCTCCATTGGACTCGAAATAATTGAATTTGTCAACCTCATTCTCAAATTTCAACTCAGATGTTCAAGCAATTTTATAATTTACAAATGTACAAAGCACTTTTCACATGATCTTTCTAAGATATGGATGATATAAATAATATTACCCTGGAAGGTATGAGCTATTATTATCCCCATTTTACAGATGAGCAAACTGAAGCCAACAGAAATGAATGATTTGCTCAAAGTCATAAGTGAGGGTTTGAGGTCATATTTAAACTCAAGTTTTCTTGATTCCAAGCCACTCAGTGCTCTATAATTCTCCCTAGTTGTCCCATTATCATGCAACACAAACATCTATTTATATGAAAGGGGGCTCCTAAGTAAAGACTTCAGATTACTGGAATACTCAAAATTCCTGCTGCTTTCCCTCCCAGAAGTCGTGCTCTCCCTTGCTTCTGTAACATGAGGCTGGGCTTACAAATTATCCTCATTTCCTCACCAAGGATTAGCATTGGAGCTTAGAACAAAGTTATATCAAAAAGTTTGGATAAGCTGAAATATTAGTTTACAATTTAGTTATAGTCTGGGTAGAATGGACTTGAGAGAGAATGGGAATCTATTTTTTAAAAAATTTTTAATAATTTTTTATTGGTAGAATGCATGCCAGGGTAATTTTTTACAGCATTATCCCTTGCATTCATTTCTGTTCCGATTTTTCCCCTCCCTCCCTCCACCCCTTCCCCCAGATGGCAAGAGTCCTTTACATGTTGAATGGGTTGCAGTATATCCTAGATACAATATATGTGTGCAGAACCAAACAGTTTTCTTGTTGCACAGGGAGAATTGAATTCAGAAGGTATAAATAACCCGGGAAGAAAAACATAAATGCAAGCAGTTTATATTCATTTCCAGTGTTCTGAGAATGGGAATCTAAATAGGGTTGATAATACTATTTCTATGATTAAATGAACTCCTAAATAATGACTTACAAACCAGCTTTGAGAGCATGAGTCTGAAAGTTTTCATTCCAGTTTGAGGAACTGTATTATATTTGAAGAATTTATATATAATTTCCCCTTGTTTTCAGAAATTCCATTTCTTCTTCATTTCTTTCTAGCATAGAATCTTAGAGAACTGCCAACAATTTATAATCTCAACCTTAACATCATGAGTAGTTTGAACTATTGAGCAAGTGGATCTTTGCAGATGAATTTCTAAACATTTGTGAAAGACAACAGAAATGTCGCTTAGAGTAGACATCTAGGGCATTGAAAATAAGGGAAGGAAACCACTTTCTTGAGTGAAGGGTGGGGTGGGTCTTCATCATCTTTGCAGAAGATGGTGTGGTTTCCACACTATCCTTCCAACCCCAAACACCTCCCCTCCCTGCCCCTTTCCCATGATATCTAGCCCGAGAAAGGGAGTGGCCACAGTGACAAAGGGAGAGTCACGGTAGTCATAGTGATAACCCCCTCAATTACAGGAGGTAATGCTCCCTGTTGACATCAAACACAATCCTAAAAAAAAAAAAGACAAGAAAAATTTTGGAGAATATGCAGCTCCCTCCTCCCTTAATTACTAATACTGCTCACTCTCTTTATAATGGTAGACTGGCCATCTATATGCTGTCTCTTCTCTTGAACTGGAAAAGTAATTTCAATTTTTTCAGGCTTGCCAGGATGTCTGAGTCCTCTGTTTGTGGAGTCCCCTCAGCAGATTCCCTTGGCAGTCATCCAGATGTAATGGAGAGATTGTGTTGTGAAACAGTGGCCAGGCCCTGATAATGCTTTTGTGTTCAGCCCCAACGTTGCTCAGTCCATCACAACACCCTGTTACAGCTAGGGATGTTGAAATCACAAATACTATAGTGATAGACATCTGAAGAATGCATGGGATGTAGAGACAGGCCAAGAAAAGGATTGTTGCAATCTTGTGTGTGAGGTTTCTAATTTCCCAACTGCTAATTAGAGTGATAAAGCTAAAAAAAATCAGCCCATAGGCCTTTGCTTCTTGGACAGTACAGAAATCTATGTTTTCTTCAGTCTAGATAGAATTTATGGCATTCTCCTCTCTGAACACAGTCACCCATCGTCTAGTCCTCCATTCTGTATCTGTAATTCTCTCCTTTCTCCCTCCCTCCCTCCCTCCCCCTTCTAGCTCTCTCTCTCTCTCTCTCTCTCTCTCTCTCTCTCTCTTTTTCTCTTTCCACCCCCCCTCTCTCTTTCTCTTTCTCTCTTTTTCCCTCTCTCTCTGTCTTTCTCTCTCCCTCTTTCTCTGTCTTTCTGTTTCTGTCTGTTTGTCTTTCTCTCCCTCTCTCTGTCTCTATCTATCTGACTGTCTCTCCCCCGTCCCCTTCTCTCTTTTTTTTCTGTCTCTGTCCCTCTTTTAGAATGGACCTATTGTGAATTCTTTTTCTTCTATTGAGGATCAGATCAAAAACATCTTTGTTATTATAATCCTAAGGCACTACTTGTCTAGGATACCAAAAAGTTGGATGATTTGTCTAGCAAGTGTCACTCATTCCAAATAATTTTATGTAGATGTGAGGACTTGAATTCAAATTTTCCTAGTTCTAAAGCTAGCTCTCAAGCTAGTACATATCTCTTTACAGAGATATCAATTACTATTATTTTGTTTTCAGCTATACTTCTAGCTCTGATTTCTCTTTCTTGAACACCAAATTGACATTTCCAACTGTCTACTCACAATATTATTTAAATATACTGGGGGCAGCTAAGTAGTGCAGTGGATAATTGACTCTGGAATCAGGAGGACCTAAGCAAGTAACCCCAATTACTTTGCAAGTGTGTGTGTATGTGTGTGTGTGTGTGTATCTCTGTGTGTGTGTGTGTGTGTGTGTGTTGTGTGTGTGTGTGTGTAACCCATATTCAACAACAAACTGATTGCCTTCCTCCTTATAACTGCTTCATTTTCTCCTGACTTCTCTGTTTCTATTTTGTGGTTCTATCATTCTTCTCATCATCTAGTTTGGAACTTGTTAGTCATTCATTATTCCTTCCTCTCTCTTACTGTTCATCATCGTCTTGTCTAGTCTACAGACTATCTTTCACTTTTGTCCCCTCTTTTTCATTCTCATTGACACAACCTGATTCTGGTTCTTATGGCTGGTCTTCACTATTATAATAGTCTCTTAACTGGTCAATGCTTACATTCATTCAAAATATAGCTGATAGATATTCTTGAATCTACATTTAGCACATTACCTGCTACATTACTTAGGTAACTCATCTTCAAGATTTCTCCTGTCTCTTATTATAGCATATAATCATCATATCATATATTACTTCTTAAAAACTTTAAAATGTTTCTTGTTGCATATCAAAGAAAATTAAAACTTGGAGCTTTATGTCACATTACTTTCCTTCACATTTTCCATATTCTCTTGAAACTTAGCTACTTGAAGTTAATTAATCAATCAATAAGGGCCTTCTGAATGTATTTCTTGCATTTCTGCCTCTTTGCTATGGCTTATACTGCATCATAAATGGGGTATGATATTCCTAGTAATCTCTGTCTTTTGTAATTCTACCCACCCATGAAGTTAAATGATATTTCCTCTAAGTAACACATATGTATGTTACTGATATATGTAATCAGTGTAACCTTTGATTTCTCTGAATTCTCATAGCATTGTTTACTTCTATTTAATGTACTTGTGTTTTATTTTGTATTATATTTATTTGTGTATATTTTATTTCCTATATTACCTTGCAAACTCTTTGAGGGTTTTATTCAATTCAACAAATATTTAGTTATTGTCTACTATGTACTAGTGTCATGTCTACCATGTCTACCATGTACTGGGTGTCATAGACATAAAGAAAAAAATGAAATAGCCCCTGCTAAAAGGAAGCTTACATTGCACTGATCACCTAACACAGTGCCTTATAATTAATACGTGCTTTATTCATGTATTATGAAAAAATTAAGAGATTGTAACTATTACAATTCATACTAGGCTCATAAGACCAGAACATATATGTGTGGAGTAAATTGCAAATTCAAGGGCAAGAATGAATTAATTTTCCAGTCACTGAGTTTACTGCCTTATGCACGATAGGAGTTCCATAAATATTGAGTTATTGTGATTAAGTAAAAACTTTACTGAAGATTGGGCAATGGAAATTTTAAAAATAAAAATGGAAAGTACATGTAGAGCTTCCTAAGCTTATATGATTCATATATTCCATTAACTAAGCTTTATTTTTTTCATGTCTTTTAGGTTAGCTTAGCAGTGTTTCTAAAACTTTGGGCATTCAGGAAAGAGGTTTAAAAATAATCCCAGATCCCACTGAACTCTGCTAAATTATAGATATCATAAGTAAATTATGAATGTGTATTTTGGATACAAACTGAAAAAGAGAACATTATTATGTTATGAATGTCATGGGATCATTGAGATGGAAAACATCTAGTTGATGGCCATCTAGTCCAAATCAAATCTGAAAAATAATCTTTCATACAATGTATCAGTAAAGTGATCATTCAGCCTTTGCTTGAAGACTTATAATAAGAGAGGACCCTCTTCCATGTGAGGCTTGTAAGGGTTTCAAAGCCAGTAAAATAGCAGCAGAGCCTAATTCAAATCCATGTTTCTTTCTTTCTTTCTTTTTATAACATGTCAAGTTATTTTAAACATATTTTTACATTAACCATCTTGGAAAGAAAAATCAGAACAAAAAAGAAAAACCATGAGGAAGAAAAAGCAAACAAACAAACAGAAAAGTGAAAATAGTTTCAATTGTCATTCAATCTCCATAGTTCTCTCTCATGGCTGGATCAGTTCACAACTTCCCCAATAATGCATCAGTATTCCCAGTATTTCCAGTTCCACATTTATCATTATTTTTTCCTATCACCTTAGCTAATCAGATAGATGTGAGGTGGTACCTCAGAAATTTTTAATTTGCAATTCTCCAATCAATAGTGCAAATCCATGTATCTTGACTTCAAATCCAAGCCTCTTCCTACTACATCACATTGCTTTTTGGTCCAAATTAACATTTACTTAGCAATTATTATATTAGACCCTGAAGAAGATTTAAAAAAACAAAAACATTTAAGACCAAGAGAACTTTGCCTTTTCTGAATTCTCAAAGCATTATTTACATCTGTTTAATGTATTTATTTTGTTTGGTATTTTATTTATTTGTATAGATGTTTTGTTTTTCATACTATCTTGTAAGTTCTTTGAGGCTAAGGTTTTATTCAATTCAGTCTACAGTGAGTTAGCCCCTATCATATCCCAGAACTTCCAGATATTTACAACCTAGCAGATGGAATAAAAATACACATAATGATGAAAAATATGTAAGTACATAAGAGAACTACTTCATTGCTTTAAGAATTCCGAGACTATAGTCTCAGTCTAGGAAACCAAATAAGTCTTCTCTCATGGAAGAATTTGAATTTAAATTAGATCTTGAAAGGTGAATAAAATTACTATTTTTTTCCTTTAGCATGGGGACAGCTCTTTTTTTCTTCTTTAATCTAAACTTTTCCAGTTTCTTCAGCCAATACTCTCATGGCATAAGATTGAAGCCTTTCACCATTTTTATTTGTCTCCACTGGGTACTCTCCATATTAGCAATATCTTTCCTAAACTGTAATGAGCAGAATTAATCAGTGATTAATTGAATATTTATTAGGTTTTTGTTATGTTCAGGGTGATTAGTGATACCAAGATGAAGCAGTCTTCGGTTTCAGAGAGATAATATGTACATATATAAGCATATATATGTACATATATATAAGCATATACCTAATATATATTAAACAACATATATACTTAAAATAATGATGGGGGAGGAGGGAGATATAAGCAGTGAGAAAATCAGAAAAAGTCTCATCTAAAAGATGATGCTTGATCTGATCTTTGAAGGAAACTAGGGTTCTAAGAGATAGTGATGAAGGAGGAGTGAATTCTATGCATGAGGACAGCTGATGCTAAGATTTGGAGCCAGAGATGGAGTACACATGAAGAAAGAAACAAGGCCAATTTGGTTGGACAAAAAAACTATTAATGGGAGCTAACTAACATTAATGCTGGGCAGAAGTGAGGCTATGAATGTCAGGCCTTAAATTAAAAAAAATTGTTTAAAATATTTTTTTCCTGTTATGCATATACATTAATTTTTTTTTTAAACACACATTTCTTTATGAATCATGCTGGGAGAGAAAAATCAGAACAAAAGGGAAAAAACCACACACAAAAAACAAAAGAAAAAGAAAAAAAAGCAAACATAGCACTTGATAGTATGTGTTGATTTACATTTAGTTTCCATAAGAAGTCCTTAAGATCTCTTAGAAATCTAAATTCTTGAACCAGCTACACCCAGGGAAAGAACTCTGGGAGATGATTATGAACCATGACATAGAATTCCCAATCCCTCTCTTTTTATCTGCCTGCATTTTTTATTTCTTCTACAGGCTAATTGTACACTATTTCAAAGTCTAATTCTTTTTGTACAGCAAAATAACTGTTTGGATATGTATACTAATATTGTATTTAATTTATACTTTAACATATTTAACATGTATTGGTCAACCTGCCATGTGGGGGAGGGGGGAGGGGGAAGGAAGGGAAAAATTGGAACAAAAGGTCTGGCAATTGTGAAAGCTGTAAAATTACCCATGCATATAACTTGTAAATAAAAAGCTATAATAATAATAAAAAAAGAAATCTAAATTCTGTAGTCCTATTCTAATATGAATTGCTCCTTTGGTGTTTATAATCCTGTATTACAGGTTTTGTAGTAGGGATGGTAAATTTATTCTAAGTGAGAGCATCAAATGCTGTGGGAGTACTTGGATTGCCCTCTGGTTGCTGGATGCTGCCAGGACAAATTAAGGGGATAATATTTTAACATTTGGGAGTGGAGACTCAGGTGAACCTCTAGACCAGTAGGAGGTGTCATTCTGGAAGTATGCTGTCTAGATTATTGTTGTTCAGTTGTTTTTCATTTGTGTCTTACTTTTCAAGATGCCATTTATTTATTTTTTTTATTGTTGTTTTGTTTTGTTTTTTTTTTTTGTTTTTATTATTTTTGGGCAAAGATACCAGAGTGGCTTGCATATTTCCTTCTCCAGCTCATTTTACAGATGAGAAAACTGCAACAGATTTAAAAGACTGAGACCAGTTTTGGACTCAGAAGATGAATTTTCCTGACTCCTGGCTTGACTTTTTCCTTTGTCCCAACCAGATGTCTGGGCGTGGAGGAGAAAAATAATTAGACCATTAAGATACCTTGACCCAACATGATACTGAAGGTGGAGAGGAAACCCCTTTGGAAGGTTGCAAGGAGAAGCATGCTCCTGATTGACCATCATGCTTCCATAGGAGGCTAAAAGTAATTTGTACTATAGTAGCTCAAGGGAAAAATCCAGAGTACACTCCCTAGTTTGTTAGGGCCAGATGTGAGGAAGGCACATATCTTCATTCTGAAAAGGGAGCCCTGGGATATTCCCATAGCTATGGGACTGGGACATTTCCAGTAAAAGAGGAAGAGTGGAAGATGAACTCCTGGGTTCAAATCCTCACTTAATCAGCCTGGACCTCTCTATAAAATGACAAGGCTGGATTAGGTGACCTCCAATATCCTCTTTTGTTCTGCATCTGTGGTCCTGTGGTCCATCTGCTGGTGAACGAGAGTCAGACCAATACTGTACAGGAGAGTAGCAGGTTGAGATAAGGATCCTACTATTTGTTGGGAGCAATAGAACACTGCAGATAGAGTGAAGTGTTTTATTTTTATTTTTTTATTAAAGCTTTTTATTTACAAGACATATGCATGGGTAATTTAACACTGACCCTTGCAAAACCTTCTGTTCTAAATTTTCCCCTCTTTCCTCCCACTCCTTCCACTAGATGATAGGCAGTCCAAAACATGTTAAATATGTTGAAATATATGTTAAAATCAATATATTATACAGTTATTTTGCTAAACAAGAAAAATCTGATCAAGAAGGGAAAAAAAACTGAGAAAGAAAACAAAATGCAAGCAAACAACAACAGAAAGAGTAAGAACGCTA